>NC_091184.1:28692305-28992305 GCF_040958095.1 Procambarus clarkii | reverse complement strand
AATGGAAGTAATTAATTACCTTGATCCACATGTGTGTTCCCGAGGATTTCATCATAGTGCATTGTAAGTTTGCCAGTGCAGGTTACGGATCATGTTCCCCACATGGCTGATCATCCTGCGAGATGGGAATTGTTAGTATCACAAACTGTACTCACCTAATTGTGCTTGCGGGGGTTGAGCTTTGGCTCTTTGGTCCCGCCTCTCAACCGTCCATCAACTGGTGTACTGAGCCTACTGGGCTCTATCATATCACTGTGTAACCTTTCATATACTTTACACAGTATACCTTTATACTTTATACCATTACACAGATTATCATTGTGTAACCTTTCATATACTTTAGCGTAGCTGCATAAATGACCATATGCCTAAGCTTGTTAGCAAATTTGTTTTGCCAAGTGGGAGATTTTATGAAATAAGGTTAGTCTGGTTTAGTGTCTACTGGTGTAATTCTCTGGGTTTCACCTGCAAGGACGACACAAAGCTGTGATTTGTTTGGGATTCGGGGCGTTTTACTGTGCTCGGACTTTTATTATATTTTGTTTGTTGTTACTCTTTGCAGTATTCACAGTCTTACTTGACCTTATATTTATATGGGTTTTATATTATGGGCTATCATTATGGTCATACTTATCAGAGGCTGTATGTACTACATCGGATTTTGTGTATGCATCTGTGATTTTGTTGTATTGGTTGAGAAAGGCAGGATATTTCAGGTATTAACTACATGGCCTGGTTGATATAGCAACGACCTCGCTTCACGCAGGTCAGTGTTCGATGCCCGAAGATCCAAGTGGTTGGGCACCGTTCCTGATATTCCAGCTCTTGTCCTTGTATCCTTGTGTTATATAATCAGGCTGGTTTAGCACTTTCTCCTGATAATTGTTTGTTTCCAACTCTTAAGTCTGTGTTAACATGGGTTGTTTAGTTATTTTTTCAATAAAACTAGGAATTTTATTAATTCGTTCAAAGATTGGTCGGGCAATAGTTTTTTTTTTGCAAATTCGATGCCACCTCCCATGTGGAATGGAGCTCTGTCTACTGGTTTGACGTGTTTAGCTGTCATTAGGCTGGTGGTGTTGTTTCAGATTTAGCTACTCAGAACGAAGTGTCCATGTAGCACGGGCTATGGTGAGCCCGTAACGTCATTAGGCCTTCTGGAGCACCTTTATTCTTGTTACCTCGATTTTCATGCTTCACTTTTACTCTTATCCCTTACCTCACCTCTCTTGCCATTGGAGGGAACCTTACCTTGTAGTTACCTAGCCGTGTGTTGGTTTCGGGGCTTAGCGTCCCCACGGCCCGGTCCTCGACCAGGCCTCCTCGTTGCTGAAGTGGTCAACTAGGCTGTTGGACGCGGCTGCTCGCAGCCCGACGTACGAGTCACAGCCTGGTTGATCAGGTATCCGTTGGAGGTGTTTATCAAGTTCTCTCTTGAACACTGAGGGGGTCGGCCAGTTATGCCCCTTATGTGTAGTGGAAGGGTGTTGAACAGTCCCGGGCCTCTGATGTTGATAGAGTTCTTTCTCAGTACCTATTGCACCTCTGCTTTTTTTTGCTTTTTTTCAACGGGGGTATTCTGCACATCCTGGGAAGTGGACACTCCTTTTTTTAATATGCAGTATCTATATACATCAGTATTTATGCAGCTAGCTACCCTGGACTATATGAATGGTTACATGGTTGTGTCAAGAGCTGTTTGATGCAAAAAAAAAATTGCAGGATGGTTAGTCATACAGAGTTAACCGGGCTCACTCATATGTCAGACTGCAAGCAGCCGAGTCTAACAGTCTGGTTAACCAGACCACTAACCAGGAGGCCTGGTCAGGATGCGGACCGTGTCTCTTCCTGTCACGACTTGGTAAGCGTAAAGGACGTACCACAACGACATCTCTTATCATTTCGTGCGTATGTGTGGGGGGGGGGATAAGTAACATTTTTCTGAATTCTTCTCCTCGTGGGTTTTGGGACGAGCCTGTAAACTTTGTGACAACCTGGTAAGGCATTCACTTGAATACTACATTACTCAATGTCTTGAGGTTATCTTGAGATGATTTCGGGGCTTTTTAGTGTCCCCGCGGCCCGGTCCTCGACCAGGCCTCCACCCCCAGGAAGCAGCCAGTGACAGCTGACTAACACCCAGGTACCTATTTTACTGCTAGGTAACAGGGGCATAGGGTGAAAGAAACTCTGCCCATTGTTTCTCGCCGGCGCCTGGGATCGAACCCAGGACCACAGGATCACAAGTCCCGCGTGCTGTCCGCTCGGCCGACCGGCTCCCCTGAATGTGATACTGAAAGATTTAAGACCTGGTGTGTTATACAATCAATTGTGTAACCATTTTATTGAGTGGTATATTGGAAGACACCTTAAATTCGTATTAAAGAATTTTTTTTTTAGCTACATCTCGTATGAATCCATCCCTGCCTTATGTGGTTGTACAGTACTTCAAATTCGTAACTTGAAACATGAATAATATCTGATGTAGTAGATTGTAGTTTCATGAACTGTGTGTGTTTCAATCTATAATTTTCTTGTACGATCCTCTGTCTAGTAGTGAATACGAGCAGCATCCTCACTGTAATATGACCCGATTGAATTACTCTATTAGGCAAAATTGTATAGTGTTGTTATATTATCATAGCAATATGGAAGTTGTAGTGAAGGACCTGGTGACTCTAGTGGGAGCCCTGAGGACAGAGTTGGACTCTCTGCGGGAGGAGGTGCGTCAGCTTAAAAAACAACGAGAAGTAACGAAGGAGGAGACCAGCAGTAAAGGGACCTCGTCTTGGAGAGTTGCGAAAGACAGGGGCCTTAAGAAGACTTTGATAAAGCCGCCTTCAAACGCCATAGCAACTTCAAATTCATTTGACGTTTTGGAGGACGAGTGCTGTGGAGAGACTGTGGATCGCGCAAAAGGGAAAGCAACGAAGAGAAAGGAAGCGCAGGCCCCTCAGAAAGTAAAGGAAGTACCTAAGCAAACATTAGTTGTGGGAGATTCCCAGATAAGGTATTTGGATAGAACGTTTTGTGCTAGAGATAGGGGGAACAGGTTAAGGGTTTGCTATCCCGGAGCTGGCATTGGTGATATTATAAACAACATGAATGATATTATGGCTGGTAATGGGAACAATCCCATTATTTGCATTAGCGTGGGAGGAAATGATGTTGGTCGAGTCAGGAGTGAGGAACTGATTCAGAGGTATAAAACAGCCATAGAGTTAGTTAGGAGCAAGGGAGGAATCCCGATCATATGTGGCATTCTTCCAAGAAAGGGAGTGGGAAATGAATGGATATCGAGGGCACTTGGTGTCAATTGCCGGCTGGAAAGATATTGCAAATCAAATGCAATATCTTTCATAGACAACTGGGAACACTTCTATGGAAGAAATGAAATGTATGCTCGTGATGGGGTGCATCTATCGAGAGCTGGGGTTGTTGCTGTTGCGAACTCGCTAGAAGAAGTGGTTAGAGGTGTTTGTTTGGGTTTAAACTGTTAGTAGATAGAGGTATGGGAATTGATTTGGAGGAAGGAGGTAATAAAAGTATGTGTTTGTGGGAGAAAGGAATTGGCAAAACGATCAGGGAAAGAGAAGGTCCGCAAAATAACAATTCACTTAGGGTATATTACACTAACAGTAGAAGTCTAAGAAATAAAATTAACGAATTAAATGCTCTTGTCTGCACAGAAAAAATAGATATTATTGCACTTACCGAAACGTGGATGAATGTAGAAAATAGAGAACTATTAGCTGAATATCAAATATATGGATTTAAACTATTTCACACAGATAGATATATTAGACGAGGAGGTGGAGTAGCCATATATGTTAGGGACAATTTGAAATGTAGTCTCAAAGAGGGAATCAAAACAGAGCCACACACAGAAACTATTTGGATTGAATTAAACGAAAAAGCTAATAATATTATAATAGGAGTAATATATAGGCCACCAAATTTAGACAGAATGGAAGCAAAGCATCTATGGGATGAAATATCTAGAGCATCTAGATCTAACAGTATTTATGTCATGGGTGACTTTAATTTTAGCGGAATAAACTGGTTGAACAAAACAGGGAATAGTGAAGCAGAAGATTTTCTAGAATTAATTGACGATTGCTTTCTTACGCAACACATTAAGGAACCAACACGGGAAAATAATATTTTAGATTTAGTGTTAACTAACAGGGAAACGCAAATTAATGACATCGAAATAGGGAGTGAGCTAGAGAGCAGTGATCACAAAGAAATCAGATTTAGCATAGAATGGAATAGACCAGTAGGAGAAAATTCTGTTGTTAAAGTGCCAGATTTTCGAAAAGCTGATTTTAATAGCCTAAGAAATTTTTTGGGTCAAATTGATTGGAAAGGCTTGGGTATGGGGTGGGGGCCGGTCTTGGAGCGAGACATGAACCCAGCGATAGGTGACTTAAATGGGGATTTCGATGTGGATTCAATATATAACTTATTTAAGAATATTCTAAACAAAGCACAGGAACGTAGTATACCATACAAATTGAATAGATCGTATACTAATGACCCAAAGTGGATAACAAAGAATTTGAAGAACCTTATAGGTAAAAAGAGAGCTTGGTACAAAAGGATTAAAAATGGGGAGGTCACTTTAGAACAGGAATTCGTACAACTGGTTAGAAATGTTAAAAAAGAGATAAGGAAAGCAAAAAGAAACTATGAAGTTCGCATAGCAGGGCAAGCAAAGACAAATCCTAAAGGTTTTTTTCAGTTATATCGTACTAAGACTAGGGAAAGGATAGGTCCATTAAAAACTGAGACAGGTCAAATAACAGATAGTGATGAAGAGATGAGTAGTATTTTTAATAAATATTTTGTATCTGTATTTACTAAAGAGGAACTTAACAATATGCCTTCAGCCGAACAAGTCTATGTGGGTGGGGACGAGGACAGGTTGACGAGTTTAGCAGTTACCAGGGAGGATGTTCTTAAACAAATAGTAAAACTCAAACCAAACAAATCCCCAGGGCCGGATGAAGTGTTTGCTAGGGTGCTTAAAGAATGCAAAGAGGAGCTTTGTGACCCACTGTCAACCATATTTAATAAATCAATAGAGTCAGGCAGAGTGCCAGAGTTTTGGAAAGTTGCTAATGTGATACCAGTTTTTAAGAAAGGAGATAGATCACTTGCGTCTAACTATCGACCAATTAGCCTAACGTCTATAGTGGGAAAGTTACTCGAATCTATAATAGCAAATAAAATTCGTCTTCATCTTGAAAAACATAAATTAATAATTGAGTCGCAACATGGTTTTATAAATGGCCGTTCATGTTTAACAAATTTGTTATCTTTTTATTCTAGCATTGTTGAGGCAATTGATAGTGGTAAGGATTGCGATGTTGTATACCTTGACTTTAGCAAAGCTTTTGATACAGTGCCACATGAAAGACTGATTAAAAAAATAGTCTCATGGTATTGGGGGTGCTATATTAAGCTGGATTAGGGCATGGCTATACCAAAGGAAACAGAGAGTTAGTATAAATGGAATCAAGTCAGAGTGGGAAAATGTTGTAAGTGGAGTGCCTCAAGGCTCTGTCCTGGGACCTCTGTTGTTTATAATATATATAAATGATTTAGATTCAGGTTTGAGTAGCAACATTTGCAAATTTGCCGATGATACGAAAATCGGTAGGGAAATTAATTCGGAGGAGGACTCACTATCACTTCAAGTTGATCTAGATAGGATTTTGAAATGGTCAAAGGATTGGCAGATGCAGTTTAATGCTGATAAATGTAAAGTTCTGAGGTTAGGTAATGATGATAGAGTTACAAGATACGAGCTAGATGGTGTTGTGATTGCGAAGTCGGATTGCGAAAGGGATCTGGGAGTTATGATTAGTAAGAATTTAAAACAAAAGGATCAATGCATAAATGTTCGTAATAAGGCAAATCGGACACTTGGATTTATTAATCACAGCGTTAGTAACAAGACACCTGGTGTGGTTCTCAAGCTATATCTTGCTTTAGTTAGGCCCCATTTAGATTATGCAGTTCAGTTTTGGTCGCCATATTATAGAATGGATATAAATTCACTTGAACGTGTCCAGCGTAGGATGACTAAGTTAATTCCCCAAATTAGAAATCTTTCATATGAAGAAAGATTAACAAAGCTTAAGTTGCATTCACTGGAAAGGCGAAGAGTTAGGGGTGACATGATAGAGGTTTACAAGTGGATGAATGGACATAACCGGGGGGATATTAATAGGGTATTAAAAGTATCAACACAGGACAGAACACGAAACAATGGATATAAATTGGATAAGTTTAGATTTAGGAAAGACTTGGGTAAATACTGGTTCAGTAACAGGGTTGTTGATTTGTGGAACCAATTGCCGCGTAACATTGTGGAGGTGGGGTCCCTCGATTGTTTCAAGCACGGGTTGGACAAGTATATGAGTGGGATTGGGTGGTTATAGAATAGGAGCTGCCTCGTATGGGCCAATAGGCCTTCTGCAGTTACCTTTGTTCTTATGTTATGTTCTTATATTTGTCAATAAAGATGTTACTAATAAGCCGCGCAGATATAACTGTCTATTCATGTCTGAATTTCGATTAGGCTGTGATCTGAATAACGTGTATTTGTTTCCATTATTTCTAATCAATTCATCCTTGTTTGTGAACATAAGGTTTATTTTTTCTAGTAGGTTTTTCTGTTTGCCGAGTTAATTAAAAATTATTAGAATCTTAAGAGCTTATTTGTACGGGACTTCGTTAATTTTTAAGACGACTACCTGGGATTTATCTTTCTACAAGGGCTGTGTTGAACTCTTTTTGTGCCATAAATTTAAGTAGCCAAGCAAGAGTTTTTAAGTGAACTTGTAAGGGTTTTAAACAGTGTACAATTTATTTTCATCGGCTGGTCTTTAAAATGCCAGGGATTTGTATATGGTGGTTTGTATACAAAAATAATGATTGAATTTTGATTCAAGATTTTGACTACGAAGACTTCCACCGTGGCAGTCGTGGTGTAGCAGATTAGTGTAGTTGAGTGTCTTTACTGTACAGGCTGACCCCACCTTCTTATCTGTATTTTCAGCCACATCTGAACTGAATGTCTTGTGTGTTTTAGTGAAGGCTGCAAACATTAAAGTTTCCTCCGTGCCGAAGGCTGTTGCAGAGTGGTTGTGTTATGCGAATGATTTTAGCGTATGTGTTAATGTGTTTTTGACCTGGGGTTAATATTTGTGGTTCTTGTACAATGTGTTGTGATTGTAGCTTGTGACTGAAACATTGTATAATATATCTGTATAGTACAGTACTAGCCGTTGTTGTTTGTTTTAGATTTAGCTAATCAGAACGAAGTGTCCATGTAACACGGGCTATGGTGAGCCCGTCGAGTACTAGCCGTGTCTTCCTGTATTTAAACAGGTTTGGCTAACGAAGGCGGTGTTGAAGTGAGGGGGTAACCCCCACTAGTAGCTGTGTTAGGCGTATTCTGGCAGGAGGGCGTCCCTCTATTTTACCCCTCTCTCACCGGCCCCCGAGCCACGGCTCCTGTGACCTAGATGCACGAGAGCACACACACACCTGGCGCCCGGTGCTGGTAGGGAAGGGGTGGTGGCGGCTCCCTGTGATGGGAGGGTAGGGTGGGTTGCCGGGAGGGGAGGCCGGGGAAAGGGTGCGCTCGAACACACGTAGGTTGAAGGCTGGCTGGAGTGAGCTAGCCGTCCGGGAAGTGTGGAAAACGAGGGTTTAAAATGCAGTGATAGCTTAGGATGATATAACCTTATGCCCTTTTCGTATCCCTGGCTGTAGTTAATGTTTTATCATAATACACTTTCGCATTGATGCGGTTACCCTGAACAGTGTAATTGGTTGCAGAGTTTGGGTTAAAAACTGTGTGGAAATAGTCCCTATTTTACAGTGTATGTAATCAGTTAGCCAGCACTGGTAAACTTTGGATGGATGATGAATATGAAAAACTACCCACGAGTTGATAAAGCGATCCAAGACTCCAGGTATCTCGTATCGCCAGGTCTAAAGGGTTATTGAATGGACTTTCAGTAATGTAATGTTGAGTGTGACCCCAATTTCTTACTCAGAGTTTACACGCGGAGTTCTTAAGATTGGAAGATTCGTCGCCCGCTACCAACAGTGACAGGTAAATGTAGTCTAATCTCATCTTAGGAATCACTGTCACACTATCTGGTGGACGTTTGATGTTGCTTATATAAATAGGTGTCAGATTATGACTCATAATTTTTATACCAAAGCTTTAACAAAATTGCTCCTCCAGTTATTTTTAGTACTCACAGCTAATTGTAGTGCAGCTAGTTCTGTTGAAGTAGAATTCACAGTTATTCAACTTGGCATTAATTGTGTATATGTAAGTATTGTTTCTGTAAAGCTTACAGGCTGCTGGAGTATATGTTGACGGTTGATCTGAGGCATCAATATATACATAATCCTGGTGAAACCTTAGTTGAATTTTTTTATAGAGGTAATTGTTTTAAGTTTGATTGTTCTTAGGTGTCTCATTTCCTTTTGTGGTAACCGGTGCAGATAAGTTAAGATGTCAGTGACAAATAAACTGATTGGCATTAATTTGTTCAACTTGATGAGCTAGACATTTTTACTCGCCCGTTATACAAAGTGAGTTGTTTTGTTTGTAACATTTGCATTGTAGGGTCTCGGAAGTGCAGTTGGGTTCGTTATCGGCTTGCAGTATGAATCCGGGTTCAAATCCCTGGCGGGACACAAATGCAACCCGTCCTCGGACCAAGTCCATTCTATCCAGCGATCGATCCCAAAGACGCATTCATCAATTTTAACATTCTGGTCTTTGAAAACAAAACTTTTCTCAAATATAAATTAATATTGTATATATATTAGCATATTGTCCATATATAGGCACTGGTTAGCTTAGGTGTGTAAGTTCTGTTGGCGATTATTTGTATTTATAGAAGCATTTAGTGTTGTAGTTCGAATAAAAGTCGTCAGCGAAGCACTTGTTCCGGAAGTGTTCGGATGTCATCAGTTGCGAGTCGCGTGTAAACCGTTTTTTATTGATAAACAGCTGGGGTTTGGCGGGTGCATAGAATGGACTTTGGGTCTTTGTTTGGAGGACGGGCTGCACAAATGATTGGGCAAGTTTCATTTCAGCTAAGGCCTCAGTTCGCCTAGCAGTAAACAGGTACTCGCGAGTTAGTCAACTGTTTGATTGTTGCCGCCGAAGGCGGCTAGTTTATTGTGCACCCCATACTCATCCCAATAGTCAACTGTTGTGGGGTTGCATCCTGGGGAGGGTCAGTAGTTCCACCTTCTGGGTAAGGGACCATCGATATAAATCTGATGTGTATAATGTCTTTTGTATTCTTTGACAATTTGTTGAATCGCGATATATACATACAGGCTGTCTGTCCCAAACAAAACAGTTTATCATTATATTAAGTTCACAAAATTGATCTCAAAACAATGTTGAAGATGATATTAATACAGTTTTTCTGGAATAGTAGAAACCTTTAGTTCTCGCGTGTTAGTGGTATTGGTGAAAGGTATGTTCATAGGAAAGGCCTTCGTGTGAAGGGTCAGATCTCTAGTACACAAAGGTAGGGAAACGTTAACCCAACCCTTCTCTCCCAGTCTCCTCCGTTCTCCTCTCGCTTTCCCTCCTCTCCCCACTATCTGATTCTCCTCTTCCCCCATACCGTTTCCCACCTATACTGCCCCCCCCCCATACCTTTTGGTCAACCAGGCTGTTAGACGACGCTGAACACAGTCTGATGTATAAATCGGCCCAGTTGATCAGGTACTCTTTAGTAGTGCTTATGAAGTTCCCTTTTTAACACAGAGGTCGGTTTGTTAATGCCCTGTGTTTAGAGGGAACGGAAGTCTTGAGCTGTTAATATTTTAGAATATTTTCTTAATGTACCACAGGCACGCCTCCTCTTCAAAGGTGCTATTTTGCACGTTCTGCCACGGCTCTTGGTCGCATAATGAATTATTTTGGCATATAAATTTGAAACCAGTCCCTCTAATTTTAATTTTACATTTGTAAATTATTATGCCTGTTCTTCAACAAGTATTTATATGCACAGTTTGTGGGACTTTAGGCGTCTCGGTAATTTGGATATTTTATTGAAGAGACTCGCGCAGTTAAAGGTCTTTACACATTCTCCTGGTCAGCAACTTCTCCAACTTTGAATGCATCTGTTAAGTGTGTAACAATATTCCAGCCTAGATACCACCAGTGTTTAAACAAAAATAGCATAGTAATATGCCACTGATTTGATTTCACTAAAAATTCAAGAAACGAAAGTTTCTATATATTTTATTAGTTTTCCATATTGTTTTTCTGTAGCTCCATGGTTTTGTTTTCCTGTTTGTAAGAATTTATTTGCTGCTGTATCCTCCATATACTGTATTCACAAGTGCTCTCGATATAATTGTATTTTGAACGGCGATAGTTATGAAGTTTTCAGTTGCTGCTCTTAAAATGTGTATATTAAAGGGGAAGAGGTAAGGTAATTATCAAAAGAAGGCACCAAACCGGGAAGGCTATGTAGCACCATCAAAGTGCGAAATAATCAGAGGGCGCTAAATATCACCAAGAATGCCAATACGAGAACAAAAACGCATAAGGCGAACGATATCAAAAGTAGGGGAAGAGTTGAAGTATTAAATGTCAGGTTTGTCTTCAAGGAAGGATGCTTTGTCTTGTCCCTAGCGAGAGATGCACAACACACCAGCCAAGCTCCGCTACGTGCACCATCTGCCTTCGAAATGCACTCTCATCTCCAAGGTTATAAGAGTAGTGTGTTCATTTAGGGAGATTTAGAAGACTACCACAGTTACTTCTTAAGTAAATGCACTCATCCTAACATTAAAATGCCTTTGATAAAATCATGTGTGCGCACTTGTCACGCGTTTTTTCTCCATAGGATGGTGAGTACGATCCCTGACCGCGCTCCAGGAATTGTGGCAACGTCGCCTACTGCAAACCCCGTTACTACAAACCTGTTCATTCCTATAAGCCGATATTGATTAAAAATTGTGTGTTCTTTATGTTCATATTAAAGATAATATTGATAGAAAATAGTAAATAATAATAATACTAAACATTAGGCCTGACTTTTAGCTTATGTTGATATACTGTGCAGTATATTGATTGTGTCTACTCCAGGCCAAGTCACGGCGGCACGAAGCTGGAGCGAGCAGGCCACCAGTATCAGCATCAACAACTACTACTACTACTACTTGGCAACTCCACAAACCCTTCAACCCACCAGATTGACAGCCACCCTAGAGCTATCCAGGCCGCTAGTTGACCAGACCACACACTAGAAGTTGAAGGGACGACGACGTTTCGGTCCGTCCTGGACCATTCTCAAGTCGATCATTCTCACAATCGACTTGAGAATGGTCCAGGACGGAACGAAACGTCGTCGTCCCTTCAACTTCTAGTGTGTGGTCTGGTCAACATACTTCAGCCACGTTATTGTGACTCATCGCCAGGCCGCTAGTGTACTCTGGTATATAACCAGTCGTCTTCAACCTGGTTGATACCTGTCGACCATATCAACATATCAACCTCCTGTCGTCTCAACCTTCTCCACTGGGACCAGTGGATCTTAAGCATCCTTTCACCTAGTATTTTTCGGTTTATATTTGGGTTTTGTGGATTTCTTCTTAAGGGAGTTTGTCTTGTGAACTCTGCTACAAATTGTAGCCACATATGCCTGCATGCTGGAGCCGGTCGGCCGAGCGGACAGAACGCTGGACTTGTGGTCCCGGGTTCGATCCCAGGCGCCGGCGAGAAACAATGGGCAGAGTTTCTTTCACCCTGTGCCCCTGTTACCTAGCAGTAAAATAGGTACCTGGGTGTTAGTCAGCTGTCACGGGCTGCTTCCTGGGGGTGGAGGCCTGGTCGAGGACCGGGCCGCGGGGACACTAAAAAGCCCCGAAATCATCTCAAGATAACCTCAAGATGCTTACGCTGCCTAGTTGATCACATATTCTATAGAGAAAAAACCCATCACTGGCACAGCAATCAACTTAACCTTGCTGGCAGTTCGTTGGAAACTGATTTTTTTTTAATTGATGTGCGTAATTGCTCTTTTACGCACCCCTTGGCTTCATTAGGTAATTTCTGTTTAGTTTTGAGATTGATCCTGCTGTTTTCTTTGCATAGATCAGATGCTTGGTGCTTTTAGTTATCTTTGATTGCAAGAGTTAAATAAGTACTACATCATCGTTAAACATCCCCAGTTCAGCTAATTAGATTAATCTTTAAGGTATGAATATTTACCATGGACACTGATCATCAGTGGCTTGAAATTCGTTTTATTATTGGTTGTTATTCATTCTCCTGCCATATTAAGGGAAGGGAAGAGAACTATCAGGAGAGCGCGCCAAGCCATTAGGACTATATAGCATTTAGAAGGGGTCAGGATAAGGATTTGGGATGGGACGGGGGAGAGGAAGCTGCGAGCAGCCGCGTCCAACAGCCTGGTTAACCAGACGACCAACCGGGAGGCCTGGTCGGAGACCGGGTCGCGGGGTTGTTGATCCACGGAAGCTACACAAGGTAGACAAGGTAGGGGTAGCATAGTCTGATAGATAATAGCTCTACGGTACAATATGTTGAATGTAATGTGTTGAAATTCCTTAGGCTGTGAAACGTATTGACTTTAGAGAAGAAGTAAGTTGCTAGTGCACACAGTATACAGTATTGGAATAATAGGTTTAACAAATTGAAATATTTTAAGAGGAGTGTGTCAGTGAAGTAACCCTTCTGTGACCAATAGACCTGGAATGTTAGGTTAGGTTACTTGGGTTACTGGTATCCTTGAGTTAGTGGCCTGCATGAGTAACTGTGTGAGGTAGCAAATCTCGTTTTCTGTTCTCATAACATTTTCGCGAGGTTTGGGGGAGTTTGACATTTATTTTGTGAGTGAGAGTATAATATGTTAAGGCAAACATGCCCAGTCCGTCTCTTGCAAGTCAGTTTTGAGGCATTTTATATGGTTATTTTAATTGTATTATAAAATAAACAAAATCGTAAAAGCTATGATCGACAGGTATATGCCAAAACTTGTATACAAACGAAGCTGGCTAGCCTGCCGTATTGCTGTATTTACTGTTAATAATCCTGCTGTACATTTTTATAATTGCTAGCCGAATGTAGAAAGTACGTAAGGAATATTTACTACCAGAAGTAACACAAAACATCTGAAAATACATGCAGCGGGGTGGTAATAAGAAGTTCGCCCTGCACCTCAAAAGCGATTTCGGCCGGGCACGAGCCCTGGGCAGGTAGATATCTCGGTACCAATCCTAAGCGGTTTACGGGCTCGCCATAGCCCGTGCTACATGGACACTTCGTTCTGAGTAGCTAAACCTGAAACAACAACCACCACCTAAGCGGTTCACCCCTCCCCCCCTTCCCCTCCCGTTCACTCAGTAGTACAGTAATTGGGTACCTGGTTGTAGACCTATTAGCGGATTGTCTTCCAGGGAAAACTAGTTTGGTAAGGCTAAGGTTATCAGTGGAAGGGTTTGATTTGTAGTGTTGCCGCTGGAGGCGGCTCGTGTACCCACACTCATCCTGTGAACCGTAGCGCCAAAAAACGATTACAGAAGGCACAAGAGCTCTTAATCAAACCTCTGCTGAAATTCTTACAATTACTTAATTACTGTTACTTAACAATTACTTAATTGTTAATTCTTAACAATTACATCTAACATGCACTCCTATTCACTTACAATATTTTACATTGGAAGTAGGTCTTGTTAATATTTAAAATATTTTTAAATATTGGATATTACAGGGTCACAGAAGAGCTGCTATTTATTATTATTATTATTGGTCTTCACACTATACAGCTTCAATTACGTGGTTTCTTGACGTGGCAATCAAGCAGGTAAGCGTATAGTCTCGTATGTCATTTATCAACTAGAAGCGAAGTACCTGTATGGATAAAGTGCAAGAATTTCAGATAGTTTATCATCCATAAGAAGACGATTTACTATTTCATGCAGCGTGAATTTAGATTGTTCTTTTAATGGCTCAATTTTTTTCAGTTTAAGATAAAATGTTGTAGTGTGCGTCCGTCCGTCTGTCCCTCCCTCCCTGTGAACAAGTCCACAAGGGTCGTGACGAGGATTCGAACCGACGTCCCTGTCTTTGTCCACACTACGCTTTACTCCATCTAGCTCCCCGTACAAGCCGAACTGTCAGAGACACCTGTAGCCAAGTCGTATTCGAGCTGTGATAACATTTCGTCTGCCGACTTTATTTTCCCCCAAACATGTTTTGTTTGACAATTTCATTGTGATTAACATTGGATCTGTTGTTCCTTTTGCACACTTTTATTTTCCTTACGTTTATCTAAGTGTTTTCGTCTAATGACACTTTTTATCGTTTTATTTGATAGCCAAAGAGAAAGCTTTTAGCCTGCTAATAGGAGCCAGAGTAAGTCTGCTACTGTACTCACCTGGGTTTAAAAAATACTCTTTAGGATGAACGCACGCGAAACCACAATACTGTACAGAAAATATTGGAAAGGTTAGCTTTGTAACTGCAAATGAAAAATCTTTCACTTTTAAGGGTGGAGTAAGAACAGAAAGAAGCTGTCATTAGTGTGACCTCTAATCCTTGACCGTGTTTACGAAGGATCTCAAGCTAAATTCTTCCAAAGTAAACATTGTACTCCTCTCCCAACCTGTATAAAACAAATGTATATTTGATTGTGTTTAAAGTCTTACCAGTGTCATTTATGCAAATAAATATGTAGCAGGACAAGTGTGTTCGTACCTCAGTCTTTTATACTCTGTGAAGTTAATGTATATGTAGGGATAATATCTTGTGTAAGGTACACCTTATTAACAGTTTTCCGAGAGCATAGTTATAGAGATTATATGGTGCATAAACCCGATTGAATGTATAGGTAATCCACAGCACACCATTTGAGTTGTAACTGGATACACCTTGTTACCCTAAGGTGGTGGGTGTTGCGATCAAGCTATCATTAAACCCAACAGTTTTGATTGCAGTGTGATTTTTCGAAACCCCCACATAATCTATTGTATTACATGCTGTTCATGTTTTATAATCACTCTTTAAGATAACACTCCTCTGGCCACTGTGTTTAAAGTCAATCGTTTGGTGAGCAACTGTACTGCTTGATGCCTGCTATTCACATAAGAATAGAACAACCTACCATGAACACCCCAAATCACGGAACTATTTACTTTACCCACCATGAGAGTAAGGACAAGACCAGAACATAACGATGCCAACACAGAAGACACTGTTCAGCATAACAGGCCAATTACACTTGATTAATCTTTGTATGTAGATAGGAGCTGCCTCGTATGGGCCAATAGGCCTTCTGCAGTTACCTTTATTATTATGTTCTTATGGGGTTCTGGGAGTTCTACTCTCGAGGCCGGGCTTAGTCGTCAAGCACAACCACCTCTTAGCTACTAGGGAGTAGCCGCCTCTCATAAGTCTTAGCCATTAAACCATCACATTTTCACAACTGGGTTTGTGTGCACTTCCATCCACCCGTCTCATTTGTGGACATGATACTTTATCCTGCTCTCAATCAGCCAGCCAATTCGTCACTTTCAGCGTGCTTAAGTCTTTGTCAGCATCAGTAAGACACTGTAGCCTCCAAAAATTTAAGTACTATTGTTTACCAGACCACACACTAGAAGGTGAAGGGACGACGACGTTTCGGTCCGTCCTGGACCAAGTCTCAATCGACTTGAGAATGGTCCAGGACGGACCGAAACGTCGTCGTCCCTTCACCTTCTAGTGTGTGGTCTGGTCAACATCAATGTATTGTAGTCGTTACACACTAAAGAAGGTCATGAGAGTACTATAAAACGCGAACTCTCTTGGTGCAACAGTTCATGGTTTGCATATTCTGCTCATATTTGCATATGAGCGGAATAGCTATATCTAATAGAATAGTTATAAGTACTATCTTTTTTGGAGGCTGGGTTGCAGTAAGAGGCTAACCGTCATGCTGTGAACCAGGGATCCACCCCCAGCGGGCCCCCAGCCACTCACTTAACTCTATTTATATCTTCCTCACTTGTTTCTTATTTAGCGGACTATATTTGTCTGGAGTCTTACTTGTTGCTGACTTCAAGGAGCTTTCCGCTCACAGCATTTCTGATCTATTACCTTGAAGACCTCTCCCTTGTTCTTGCAGTGTCATTCATTGTCTTTATATGGTATCTCTTGGCCTGTTTTATTGAGTTAGTGTGATCACAGACTATTCATAGTCTGTTCTATTTCATAGGTTAGGTATTTATCTGCTTTGGTAGACATTAACTTGCACAGAACTGTTATAAAAGGGAATACAATGAACACGAAAACTATCATTATTGGCTTAGTAATAAATTTTAAAAAGTTTGAATCAAATTTATGATTTTGTCTAATAGTTTTATTTGTTTTGAAACTTGGCTTTCTAGTGTTATTTCAGTAGCATTGATTAAAATGTGCTAGTGCGCTTATTATATCCAGTAGGCATATGTTTCCGTAGTAAAAAGTTGTAATTGGTCATCGTTGATTGTTGTTCTTTCAAAACATGGGTTTGATCCCACCGTCCTGCTCTAAAGAATTTCTCATGGGTACACCACGCTATTGTTATGTGTGGTTATATAACATTGTTATGTGGACATGTTCCCTTCGTCTGACCAGTCAGTCACTGGTTATTTGTCAAACGCCTTTGCAAAATACGTGTATTCAACCCATTATCATCTCATTGCCTACGGGCTCACCATAGCCCGTGCTACTTGGAACTTTTTGTTCCAGGTAGCGAATCTCTTTAACATCATCATCTCATTGTTTTATAAACAAAATGGTAGTGAATAACCGGCTCTAATGCAGCCTTTTCCAGGGTTGTTTATTCTTTTATCTAAAACAAGTTGACTTCTCGGTACCCTTTCCCTGGGTGTAATGAATGGTAGTGCGTCAGTCAGCTGTCGGTGTGATGCACCCATTGTGGGGTTTGCTGAGGGGGATGGTAGATGTGTTGCGTCACTCCAGCCCAGCAACCCGTAATTACTCGGTGTAAACTTGTTCTTTAAGTTTGACAGTTGTTGGTACCTTGGTTGTCTCGTGTTTGACAGGAGCGAATATGGTGTGGGAAGCGAAGAACTGCAAATGTGCAGTTCTTCAATGACAAGAACGGCACGTTTGAGATTTTGTGGCTTATGAAGGCGGGTGGTTTATTAGGCAGCCATATTTGTGTGTGGGATATACACGCGCGGCGCGGCTACATAGATAGGCAGAGCTGCCGTGGTGACTCATTCTTTACTTCAGTAACGCGCCAACCATCACATGTTAAACTTACTAGTTCGGCTCTTGCTGATGAGTAACCAGTTCCATTACCTGGTTATTTTTTCACCTTTACTTGAAAAGTGTGGTGAGGTGATAACGTGTATACTTAAGTGGTGTATGATGAGGCGTGAGAGCAGGTGATATGTCAGAGAGTAGTGGAGCAGGTCCCAGCAGCTGGCACCACCGCCCACCCTCACTACCAGTAAACCCCCTTCTCCCCCCCTCTCACACACTCCCACAAGCCTTGCCGCCGCCACCACCACCCAGAGTCCCGCTACGTGGGGCGTCCCCCCCACCTCCGTGGCCCACTATGCGCTCGCTCTCTCCCGCTCTCCCGCATGCCTGGATTCTCTCGCTTTGTTGCTCTCTTGGATACACGTACACACCGCTAACTTGTCAGTGACTACGGCCAAGTGTAGACTAGCTCTCTATGCCACGCCTACTACCCTTGCTCTACCTGTTGCCTATCAGCACAAGACACAACACGAAACAATGGGTATAAATTGGATAAGTTTAGAGTTAAGACAGACCTGGGTAAATACTGGTTCCGTAACAGGGTTGTTGATTTGTGGAATCAATTACCGCGTAACGTGGTGGAGGTGGGGTCCCTTGATTGTTTCAAACGTGGGTTGGACATGCATTTGAGTGAGATTGGGTGGTTATAAATATGAGCTCCCTCGTATGGGTCAATAGGCCTTCTGCAGTTACCTTTATTCTTATGTTCTTATTTAACAATTCTGATTCGACTTCTCTGTGGAATTTGTTCAAACGTTGTGGACACTCACCAGATCTCGGCAACCTTCATGCTCAACTTACATCTTATTCGTTATTAGATTACACCGCTATAGATGAACAACCCAGCGGGTTTTCTTCCTATTGGGGAGTGTTGTACATGCTGCTATGGCGGTATGTCCGCTGCCCAATAAACTGGCCCCTTCGGGGCAAAATTTAATACAGTATTTACATTGTTTTCACCTGTAGTATATACAAACAAAAGCGTTTATAGTAGTGTATACTGAGCTTCAATTAACGCAACTGGCGATGTCTGGGGACTCCCAGCTGGGAATATATATATATTTTTAACAAGCGTAGGTACATAGAGCAGTGTTCCGGTACCCTGTGCTGTATAAAGGATCCTCACCTCACAGCATGCTGTGTCTTACATGGAATCATGAGAAAAGAACACCCAACACTCAACTGTGAAAATAGTGGTGTTTCGGTGGGTCCTGGACCATTGTCAAGTAGTGTAAAGAAATAGTTGTAGAGAAAGTCAGTGTGTAAGGTGGTGATGTGAGAGTTGTATACTATAGAATGTGAGGTGGAAGGTAAGAAGGTTGAATAATACCATTGACGTTAATAGGAATAAAGAAACTGCAGAGAGAGGAAGAAGAGGTGGAAGAGAGAGAGAGAGAAGAGAAGAGAAGTGAAGAGGGAGCCTAAAGACGGGTACTAAAACTAAGTCAAATCATGTTTATTTCGAAGGTTAGAGCACTTAACTATTGCCTTCTTTGTGTGTCAGACCAGTTACTCCATCACGTACATTTAAAACTTCATGGTAATGAAATTTAAATACCGCATGATACAAGTTTAGTTGTTAAACATGAACAATGTTTGCCCCAAGCCAATCTATGCTCGACTATAATCATCAATAGTAGTACTGAACACCCAATAGTTTACGCACATCACATTATTCTGTATATACATTAATACACAGTACAATTTAACTTCTTTATTACCTATGCTTAAAACTTCATAGAATTGTGGTGCAAGAAATGTCCTTGTTATTGAGTCAGAGTTGAAATTGAATTGAAATAAGTTTGAGGTAAAATACACACAAAGGGATGAGGTAGCTCAAGCTATCCTCACCCCGTTCAGTATATCGTGTTAATACATACATAGACACACATCACAAACAATAAACATATTACCAAACATTCTGAGAGATAAACATCTACATTTCCTGAGTCAGAGTTGTTCCTGGTTAGAGCAAAGTTAATCTGTAGCAGAGCCAATGTCGTCGACAGTCTGGTAGTCCTCAGCCAGTGAGGGTTATCGCGAGATGGAGCGTGGAGCTATCCCTCTCCCCCTCACACCATCTGCTGACCAATATTAGGCCTGTAAATAAAAGGACACATTAAAGCTTAGGATTTAGCCATATAGTTCGCATATGAACAAGAATGACCAAACTGACCAATTAAGACTAGGAGACTGGGAAAGCTGAATCAGGAATGAGGACCTCCATGTACCCAGAAAGGTAAACACTGCTCTTGGACCACATATCCAAGCGGGCAAATTAACGTTAATTTAACGGTATTCTTGAATAACGTTAAATCAACGTACGATGAACGTTATTATCTTTGGTTTCGTGCAACATTAATGTCTTTTCCCCCCGGGGAGGGGAGGGGGGGTGGTAACATAACGATTGGGCACGTAGGAGTAGGACAACACTTACTGCTCGCCCTTGTCAAAAAGACTTGAAAATGGCAAGCTTCCTGTTATGCACAGTCAAGGCAGCAGACAGAATGATCCTCTGCAGACACGAATGCAACTTTGGTCGCTTGCATCCAAATATTCTGGTATTGAAGGAAGGTGGAGGAACATTATACTGTCTTGCTGACGTCCATGGGCGAAACTCTTTAGTGTTCCTAGACTTGGAAACGGCTTTTGCGTTAACAACCCCCTCCCCATACAGTACTATATCGTTGAATGAAAAGGGGGGGGGGGAACTATCAGGAGAGAGCGCCAAGCCATTACGACTATATAGCACTTGGAAGGGGTCAGGATAAGGATTTGGG
Source organism: Procambarus clarkii (assembly GCF_040958095.1). NCBI lineage: Eukaryota > Metazoa > Arthropoda > Malacostraca > Decapoda > Cambaridae > Procambarus > Procambarus clarkii. The sequence goes on along the minus strand of NC_091184.1, from coordinate 28,972,181 downwards.
ATGGAAAGGGGAGAAATGAATGGTGCCCAACCACTTGGACGGTCGGGAATTGAAAGCCGACCTCCATGAAGCGAGACCGTCGCTCTACCATCCAGTCCAAGTGATTGGGAGGGGGAGGTGAGAGAATAAGTTACCTTGGTGAGTTCATGACTACCTCATTGACTGAAAAATCAGGATACGATTCCAAGGACACATTTCTCCATACAACATTCCCAGGCTTTAGATAAAGATACACCGCAAGGAGTATTGTAGTATTGTCCTACTCGATTCAACATGTTGATGTGAAAGCTTGTGGTGATCAGGCGGCCACCACACACAAACCCCACTAGCGACGCCGGTGATCTGGTCCTCATACCCAATGAAGATCATGCCACTGAAGAAGCACACCAGGGGATCTCGACAGAATTAGTTCTTGAACATGAAAAGGCATGTACTGTGTAGTATCTGACCCACAGGTGTACCTTATGACACAATACAGAGCTGGAATGGATAGCAAATATCTAAGAGTATGGATTGACAAGCTGAGAATCTTCGATAAATAAATGTGTTATATGAAGGAAAGAAACCGCAAGATTAACTTGCTGACAGTTATGTCTACATACATAACTTGTTTAGCAGAAAGATTGACCCCAATCACAACATTCTCAGGCCATGTTACATTCGCGCACTCAGATTCATCCTAGACCACGCCCCTTTTCTGATCGCTTTACAAAAAGTGTGATAAAACCCGGGCAATTGAACAAAGCAGCCACGAGCAGCATCACAGGTGCACCATCATGGACGATTCCTCGAAATAAATTTTGAACGAATTGGAACTAGAATTCAATACCTAACAGTCAAGATCTTTAATTTAAAAAACAAATCCTTCATAACAGTGAACCGTGGATGACCGCATTAATCATGAACTTTACAGACCATCACAATTTGCACATAAAATTTACGCAGTTCCCATTAAAGAAATAGACAGCAAGACAGCACGTAATGGTGTCCATCAGGTGTGTAACACCCGAGAACAAGATAGACTTGGGGCCCGTACCAGACTACAAGCCATCATTGCCATGGGCGACACTGGTGGCGCTGTAGATGAACAGTGCACCCATGGTGCAGCACCAGCACCAACAACAGCAGCAGCACCACCGCCACCACCACCACCACCACTACCGCCACCACTACCGCCACCACCACTACCGCCACCACTACCGCCACCACCACCACCACCACCACCACCACCACTACCGCCACCACTACCGCCACCACTACCGCCACCACCACCACTACCGCCACCACTACCGCCACCACCACCACCACCACTACCGCCACCACCACCACCACCACCACCACCACTACCGCCACCACCACCACCACCACTACCGCCACCACCACCAACAGCACCCCCAGCAGCAGCAGCAGCTTTCTACTCGCCCTCTGCTCCACTAGACCATAATAAACAATGTCTCCACATTTCAGACAGAAATGTTCCCTATTGTTGACCAAACCACACACTAGAAATTGGAGACAACAACGTTTCGGTCCGTCCTGGACCTTGTCAAGTCGATTGTCCGTCCTGGACCATTATCAACACAATCGACTTGATAATGGTCCAGGCGGACCGAAACGTCGTTGTCTGTTCAATTTCTAGTGTGTGGTCTGGTCAACATTTTTCAGCCACGTTATTGTGCTCATCATCTGCATGTTCCCTTGTAAACTGAACATGCATATTACAACCGTCATAATAATGCAATGATAAATACTGACTCCAAAACAGCTATTTCAGCAGTAAGGAATACTAAACCTTCACATAGTGTTAACTTAATCATGTACGGATCTAAGTAAATGAAATATTAGCTGGAAATAAAACGCGTAAAGATACTGTCGACGCTAATATCCCAGCAAACAGTAGTTAACTGTAAAGATCTATAAAACTAGAAACGGATTCCTTTGGGACCAGTCCTGTGGTCCCGGGTTCGATCCCGGGCGCTGGCGAGAAACAATGGGCAGAGTTTCTTTCACCCTATGCCCCTGTTACCTACCAGTAAAATAGGTACCTGGGTGTTAGTCAGCTGTCACGGGCTGCTTCCTGGGGGTGGAGGCCTGGTCGAGGACCGGGCCGCGGAGACACTAAAAACCCCGAAATCATCTCAAGATAACTCAAATCTGCACTTGAAAATAGTATTCCCAACAGACTACCATTTCCTATAATTATCTTAGTGGTTAACAAAGCAAAGCATCAGGTTTGATAAGCGAAGGATGGTTAACAAAACTATAAAGAGCCTAGACCCAGCACGTGAGAGAATTACAAAGGCAACATTAAAAGGGATATAAGAGATAAGAGAGAGCGTATGAAGCCAGGATAACCAGAAAAGATAAGTTAAACCCCCAAAGGATTATCCCAGCCACCAGAGGAAAGTGGTGGAGAACAGTGACATTGAAAACATGCGGGTCAACTGATACGGCAAGAGTAAAACTTTGTCACTAATGATATTTATCTGATTGTCCCCCCCCCCCCCTTTTCCTGTCTTATTTGTTGCATCCGTTTGTCAGTCAGATTCTTTCACGGTGCATGATGAAGAGTTGTCAGCATGCTCGAGAGCCTAGAGTTGTCAGCATGCTCGGGAGCCTAGAGTTGTCAGCATGCTCGAGAGCCTAAAGTTGTCAGCATGCTCGAGAGCCTAGAGTCGTCAGCATGCTCGGGAGCCTAGAGTTGTCAACATGCTCGAGAGCCTAGAGTTGTCAGCATGCTTGAGAGCCTAGAGTTGTCAGCATGCTTGAGAGCCTAAAGTTGTCAGCATGCTCGAGAGCCTAGAGTTGTCAGTATGCTCGAGAGCCTAGAGTCGTCAGCATGCTCGAGAGCCTAGAGTTGTCAGTATGCTCGAGAGCCTAGAGTCGTCATTACAGTGCCCGGGATGAACTATGTTAGTATTATATGCTGTGAAATCGTGACAAAATGTAGTTGTCCGTATGAGGTGTGTGGGCTCATTACACTGCGCAGTACGGATCATATAAAGTTCATGGTAGTGACCAGAAATGGAGATGACTAAACTGAGGTGGTGTTGGCTAAGTAACGTAACGGACCAGAATGGCGAGCGTATAAATAAAGCGAATAATCATAACGTTGTAAGCTATCACTGCTGGAAGTCGGTGTCCTAGTGTAGCACAATGTCGCCTCACATATTGTCCTGCGTGTTCCATCAGCCACCATCACTGCTCACTCTTCTCCAACGTCACACTTGATATAACTAGCATTAAATAAACGCGCGTATATCCTTCAATTACATGTCAGTGTTTGAGTGTATCAAGAGTGGAGCAACAGTTGCAAGGGTTTGCCGAGTTTCCTCAGGTAGAGGAATGCTAGCAACGTTGCCACTTGGGGAAGGAAAGGTTGTTGTACAGTGGAAATATCGTGCGTGTGGCAGGGGGAGAGAGCAGGCAGCAGTCGACGGCAAGGGGGGGGGGTGTTCGGTACTGGCTGTGTTGCCTCTGCTGTTCGCTGGCTCCCTCTCTCTCTCCACCGACCTTGCTGTGAGAGGCGTTCGGCAGATAATAGTGTTACCAGTCCTGCGTTTCTTCGTCGACGTCTTCATCCCTCCCTATCTATTTGAGACTGAGCTAAGAGCTGCTGTCTTACATCATCTCGGAAGCCTGGCCTTAAGAACATTGGATTCATACATAAAAAATGGGTCCCCGTGGCGCAGTGGTAAAACACTCGTCCGGCGCTTCTGGTCTGGGTTTGTATCCTGGCCGGGGAGGATTTACTGGGCACCAATAATTAACTGTCGCCTCTGTTCACCCAGCAGTGAATGGGTACCTGGTTGTTAAACGCTTTGGCTGTTCGTATTCCGTGGAAAATTAGGATTAAGGACTTGCCCGAAACGCTATGCATGCTAGTGGCTGTACAAAAATGTAAGAACTCTTGTATATATAAATATATAAACGAGACTGCCGACATGTCTTCAGTGTTGAAGAGTTTGATGTACCGACCAGTTCAACCAGAGTGAGTCAAGACTGGAGATGGGTCTTCTTATACGGTTCTTTATTATCCAGAACTCATAAATAGAGGGGGGGAGATGTCATCTAGGAGAGTGGCATCATACTTAAAACGTCTGCGTCTCAAGTCTGCAGATTTCTTGGCTACTTTTACTTGCTTGGTTCGGCATGTTGGCTCTGCATGGTAATTGTAGAGTTGAAATCATCTATATGCATGCCCCAAGTGCAATATCTGCCAGTCAAGTTGTGATCATAGCCAACGTTTTCTCTCCTATCCCACGAAGGAACTGCTCTCAAGTGTGGGCAATTAGCCTTGTAGCAGTCGGCATTTTTTCTTGTATATGTAAAGGCTAGAGTGCACTCGTCAACATAGGCTAGAGTGCACTCGTCAACATAGGCTAGAGTGCACTCGTCAACATAGGCTAGAGTGCACTCGTCAACATAGGCTAGACTGAAGCCCCATGAATAAACAAATCCACAAGGGCCATGACGAGGATTCGAACCTACGTCCGAGATCATTATGTGTGCCCCATGAATAAGTTATTGAAGATTGTTAAAGTAGACATTCCATAGCAAGGGGCCCAAACACACTACCCTGTGGTAAACAGGTATCAGTCGAGTGGTTTTCAGATTATCTTCCATTGAATACTACCCTAAGGAGTCCGTTCTCGAAGGTAGTCTCTTATCAGATATAAGATGAAGCCCGAGTCACATTACGCTTCAAACTTTGCTAGATCAAATTGCAGTATCCAGTCATAGGCACGTGTTATGTCCAGTGCAACAACACAGCTGATCTTGCAGTATTCGAGTGACGGGTGCAACTTAGCGGAAAGGTCTAACAAAATATTCGCTGCAGAACAACCTTTCCTGAAGCCAACATGTCGATCACACAGTGTTCGATGATGATAAAACATAACATGCTGACAAATGTTGAGTGTCTCGAGAATTTTGCCAGAGATTTCTAAGCAGTGTCATAGACCTATGGAGGTTGTCATACTGAACCAGGGACCTGCAAAATGGTCTGCCTTTTCCTTCCCTTTTCCCTTATTTCCGGTTTAGTGGTGGGATTGTGTCCTAAGATGAGTATCCCTGCCAGACTTTGACTAGGGACCACCAAGCCTTTGTCCAATAATTCTTCATACAAACAAGTTTTAGTGTTGGTTTTTCTATCTTCATTTCTTTGCTCTTTAAGCACAAGCGCGCGCGCGCACACAATCATATATATTTTACAAGGTACAGCTGCGTGGAGGGACGCAAGCCTCTGATAGTTATTGAGTACTGTTTTCGACTATCAGGCACATAGTTCTTAATCAGTGGTGGTGTGGAGACTTGTAGCTGCCCTCCGTCCTTGATGAGATGTGCACGATGACTGCCGCTTCACTCTGGTCGGACCCTGCTGGCGTGGGTGTGTGGTGGAGCTGTCTGACCTAGTCTGGGCTCGCTTAGTGGACCCGACAAGTGGCAAGTACCACGTCCTCGCCAGAGTTAGATCGCCTGGGTTCATGAGTAAACTTTGTTTATATAAAACACAATCACACACTCACTCACTCACTCACTCACTCACTCACTCACTCACTCACTCACTCACTCACGACACACCGCACGCACGCGATTACGGGGCTGAGTGGACAGCGGGGTCGTAGTCCTAATGGCCTGGGTTCGATTCCTGGCGGAGGCGGAAACAAATGAGCAGTTTCTTTCACCCTGATGTGCCTGTTCACCTAGCAGTAAATAGGTTCCTGGTAGTTATACAGCTACTACGGGCTGCTTTCTGGGGATGTGTGCGCGCGAGTGTTAGGAATACAGTATATGTAGTAGTAGATGTAATAGAAGAAAAAATAGATTGGTTAGAAAGGCGGGATCCAAGAGCTAAATAGCTCGATTATTCAGACACAAATAGTAAATACGAATGTATATAAATAAAAATGTAAATGCTCGTTTGTTCAAAATCGCTAATCTCCGAAAGTTCTTCACCGATTGCTTTGAAATTTTCACACAAACGTTCCATTCACATCCGAGCAGGTTTATGTACATACTATATCGATGTCACGTCTGTGACGGGAAAAAACATGTTTTTTTAACTGTTTTTCACGTGAGAAATATCTTCGAATCCTCTTTACCTCTTTACCGATTGCTTTGAAATTTTGACGCAACGTTGCATTCAAATATGCGCGTGTTTTTATATACCTCCTATATAGATGCCACACCTGTGACAGGTAAAAACATTCTTATTTTAAGAAACGGCTCCATGTGTTGCACGTAAGAGCAACTCATGCTATACTAAATGTTACGATTCCATTTCAATGTTACCGATTTCATTGATGAATTGAATTTTCATATATTTCGATTTGTTTTCATTTTGATTTAATTATTGTGTGTGGCATTGCGTTGGATTTGAGCTGTGTTGTTTATCATACCGGTCATTTCGTGAGTACTGTTTAATTTTTTTATTTTTTCGTTGTTTTTCATTTCGTTTTTTAACTTGTTTTCCTTATATTTCAGTGATGGGACCATCAGATCATTTGATGCTCTAAATTTTCTGATGGGAACATCAGATTATTTGGGAATGCATCGGACGAGGGAGTGGGGAATGGTGGGGTAGGACGAGGGGAGTTGGGGATGGTGGGGACGAGGGGACAGGGGAGTGGGGGAATGGTAGGAAGGGCGAGGAGATGGGGAAGTGAGAGATGGTGGGGAGGACGAGGGGACGGTGCAGTGGGGAATGGTGGGGTAGGACGAGGGGAAGCTGGAGTGGGGGATGGTAGGGAAGACAAAGGGACAGGGGAGGGTGGGAATGGTGGTGAGGGCAAGGGGATGGGAGAGTGAGGAATGGTTGGGAGGACGAGGGAGTGAGGAATGGTTGGGAGATAGGGAATGGTTGCTGTGGCACAGCAACGCACATGCATTGCTGAGCCACAGCAACGCGAGGCCGGGTACAGCTAGTAGTAAATACACACAGAGAGAGATAGGGAATGGGGGGGGGGAGGAGGTAGGTCTTGAGTGGCTCTGGGCAGGTTTTAAAGAGACAGTAAATGTTGTCGCTAAAATATTCAGTCTCTTCGACTAGTCGGTAAAGCGTCACCTTCGCATTTGAAAGGTTAGCGTTGACTAGACCACACACTAGAAGGTGAAGGGACGACGACGTTTCGGTTTGTTCTGGACCATTCTCAAGTCGACTCAAATATTTCAGCCACGTTATTGTGACTCCTCGTCTGCACTTGTATATCAGTATGTTGCAGAGACAATTGTTTTGACAAGTATGATGTTTGTTTAATTTCTTATTATTATTACCAAAACAGTTGTCAATGTTTATTGCATTTTTATTTAGTATCGCTCTACTTAATAAAATTGTATTTTATTGAGTTTAAATATATAACTCTGCGAAGAAGTTGGATATTTATTTGCATGCCAAGGGTTGCCCATCCCTGCACTGGACTACACAAACTACCCTGCAGGCTACTCAAACCTGAATCTAAATCATTTATATATATTATAAACAACAGAGGTCCCCAGGACAGAGCCTTGAGGCACTCCACTAACAACATTATCCCACTCTCTCTCTAACGTGTTAATTAAGAAAAACTGATGTAAATTACAAATACTGTACAGAACTGAAGCCCTTAACCACTCGTGAGATGTTAAAGGTGCTTCTGTAACCCTCTACACCACCACTCGTGAGATGTTAAAGGTGCCTCTGTAACCCTCTACACCACCACCCACGAGATGTTAAAGGTGCCTCTGTAACCTCTACACCACCACCCACGGGATGGGGTTTGTTAATAAGTGACTGAATAACTGTTCAAGAAATGATGAGAACCAAAAGACTTAATATTAAATCTATACCTCTTATAGTATTGACTCACCTGCGTACAGGACTATGTACGTACACTAATCAAGAGGATTAAGAAAATGATACAAAAGTACGTCTGAAACTTTAGTAATCCAACTACCACTTACGGGCTATTCATGCCCGTGCTACCTCTTGGATGGCTTAATTTTCATCAATCATTCATTCAGTAATCCGACTTATCATGTCAGATATTCATGACTCCAACACTTCTCGCAAATGATATTGTCAACATTTCCATTCATTGGGCTCCCCAGTCAGAGAGCTCTTGATGCTACGAATCCGGATGCTCATAGCGAGTCGTGTAGTATTTAATTGACCTTTAGTAATGGAATGTATAAAATAGTAAACTGTGTCTACTATATCTGTACATTTGCATTCATCTCTGCGTCTTTGTAGGTCACAGGTGATAACCTACCTTGAGGTAGGTTGTTGCAAGAATCAATATTCTGGCTTCCCGGTCTCCGACCAGGTCGCTGGGTGGAAACATTAGGAATGATGTAGAGGGTGTGACACTGGTAAGCTGTGTGGTCCCAGTCAGGCCTTACCCGGGGGGCAGGTTTGGTACAGGTGTGTACTGATAGAGGTTGTGTGTTGCAGGTGTAGTGATGGGGCACGATGAATGGGGAGCCGAACACCAACCCGCAAGTGCCCGTCACCACCCTCGCGGGCATCGTCAGCCTCACCGAGTGTAAGTACCAAGTCGCACCCTCTTAGTCACGTCACACGCTCGTCTCTTAACACTGTCACCATCTCTCCCACACTGTGTGTGCTTTCTCTAGCTTCATTTGTTTTGTTGTATCACACTCACCGTCACTAGGTTATTATCTTCACGACAACTAGTACAGTATTTCGTTGCTTGCAATTATCCTGTCTTGTCATTATCACCAACACACTTGTTTGTTTAGTTGCAGTAAGCCTCTACGGCAGGTCAAGACCCGTGGCATCATGCCACCGAGTAACGTGGCCTGGTCATTGCCTCACGACGCTGTATGTTATCGATTTCATATTTTATGCCCCAGTACATGCCAATGTCACCATTCCCCTTCATTATTATCATGCTAAATTAGTAATGACATTTATTTTTACACGATACAACATATTCGTAAATCTTCAGTGTAATTTTTGTTTTCTTTGAATGTTTGTGAACGCTTGCCAGACATTACCCTCATGGTGCCAAAAGCAGTTGTTTATGTGTGTGTGGTACACGTGGAGGTAGGTGGTGGTGGCGTCAGTGGCGTCTCGGGTTCCTTCACAGCCGTGTTTGGAGGAAGCCACGCCAGAAGGACAAGGATGCTATTTGGTGGAACATGTCTCCTGTTTAGGGGTCATTTCTCTACAGTATAAAATGCTTTTTATCTCTCGCCCCCATTGCAAACATCAATAAGCTGATTGATTACATCGTCATTCGGGTAAGCATGTCTTCAGTCGGTCTCAAGAAGTATAAAAAAATTGATCGCTGGTCACAGGTAAATTAAAGCCCAGATGCTGCACCCTATCACCCCGACCTGTAAAGCCCAGATGCTGCACCCTATCACCCCGACCTGTAAAGCCCAGATGCTGCACCCTATCACCCCGACCTGTAAAGCCCAGATGCTGTACCCTATCACCCCGACCTGTAAAGCCCAGATGCTGTACCCTATCACCCCGACCTGTAATGCCTAGATGCTGTACCCTATCACCCCGACCTGTAATGCCTAGATGCTGTACCCTATCACCCCGACCTGTAAAGCCCAGATGCTGTACCCTATCACCCCGACCTGTAATGCCTAGATGCTGTATGGCATCTCTGTACCCCATCTCCCCGACCTGTAGTGCTGTGACATACCTCACAGCGTCATAAAATATCCGGTGTCGCTCCTTACCACATTCGTCCTGTCCCATCTCCTCTCTTTCCTTGTAGAACATCACTGTGGGTGGGGGGGGGGGGGGGGTTCGTGCTTCGACAACCCTTTTGAGCAGCTCTGGGATGAAATAAGATTTGTGATCCCTCCCTCTCCTCCTCATCCTGCACTCGGGCCGAAACTGTAAACCTAACTCAAAGGTCAAATGAATATTACATTCATATGTTGCCAGTATGTGCGTATTTAAATCGTAAAAGAAGCTGAAATTATAATGTGATGAGTATTACCTGCCTTCCTGTAATGCTCGGCCCCTTTAAATAAATCTCCTTCATTCATCTGTTATTTTATTTTGCTGTTTTAGGGTTTTTATATTTTATAGATAATTGGTTTTAGAATTATTCTTCAAATACTTTGTGAATGTTTAAAATTAAGAAGCTCTAGGTTAAATAACGTTCTGTACATCTATTGTACAACCGAATTTTAAGGACGTTGTGCAGGTAGACATTCTGAGTGTATTGTGATATACAGTATAGTGCATGTGTCTGTTTGAATAATGAGTATAGGTGTACTATTTCGAAGGGTGACTGTGGCTGTTTTTGAAGTGAACGAACAGTTTAAAAAGAGACGAGTGGAAGTTTAAAGTTATACTAAGCCCCACTCTCTCCCCCCCACTGTGGCTGTGATATTAGCGTGTGTATTAGCATGTTGAAACACTTGGACACATGGCGAAATTGATAATTTAATTGTATCGGGGAAGAACAGCAGTTGGTACTTATCACTTACTACGGGGAAGTGAGGTCTAGCTCTTTATGCCCCGTCTACTGGCCTCGTTGTACCTATTGCCTTATAATTGAAGTATTCTGATAATGGTTCGTGTGGTCCCGTCAGCTCGCAATTTGTCTTAGGAGGTTATAAGTATGGGAGGAGGACTATATGCAGTGGTCTGGTCCCAGGCCAGGCTCGGGGAGTAGAAGACCTCTCGATATCCTCTCTAGGTAAGATCCAGGTTATGGAAAGTAATGGTTGAACTGAAATATTTTATGTTGTAAGGCATCGCGCACGTTCTTTTTTATTTTTGCCTGCAAGGTGGTTAACAAAAGTGAGGGTTCCAGCTGTGCTGGTTGTCAATAACTACACCTGGAGTGAAGCCACTAGTTATGAAGGATACACACTTGTCTCTTGTCCATAAATACTTCATAATAAGCAAGTTAAGGAAGATGATGATACTCTCTAGCGTTGAGCTCATCTAAATATTATTGTAGTATTGACAGTCATATTCTCCTCTCAGATCTACTAAGGTAACTAGTGCGGTTTTCTTTGTTAAAACCAATTAATACATCTTTGTAGAATTTAATTCTGTAGTACTGTAGTTTGTTTTAATGTTTAATGTTTTTATCAAAATTGTTGCTGTATTTTGTATTTAGTGGAGTGGTATGTTTTTTGCTGAACTAGTGTACCTGTGTAAGGTACAAAAAGTGCTTGAACTAGGTACTAGGTACCTGTGTAAGGTACAAAAAGTGTCGACGAAATATTGGTAATGTCAAACAAAACAGTAGTAACAATAATCATTAGTGCGAATGTGCACTTGATGGTGAAGCGGGGACACTGGTTCTCATTATTACTGGAGGTAATTCATGCCAGTACACTCGGGCTACTCATGCCCGTGCCATCTCATGGGTGGCTTAATCTTCTTCAATCAATCAATCATTATGTGAGTATGGACTGATGACCGCTCGGTCGTTCCCTCTTCAATGGCATCTAATAAGTCAGGATTGAAGTCACCCATGGCGTAACAGATTGTAAATTCCTTCTTGGCATTTTGTAGTAAGTCCTCCAGTATCATAAAAGCCTATTGGTCAGTGGGTGTGAGGTTCACCATACCAATTAATACTACCTCCACTACGGGCTCACCATAGCCCGTGCTGCTTGGAACTTTTTGTTCCAAGTAGCGAATCTTAAACAACAACAACCAATGAATAGTTTACTTGCCTAATGATAGCTTTAATTAATTAAAGATATACATTCAGTAGGGCCAGACACGCGACATGAATCGTTTATTACCTATACATTATAGCCCTAGCCACTTTCCACATATATGAAGTCTCCACCTTTGGAGTTTCTGCAGTTATTGGTATACTTTGAGGGGGTAATGAGGCAGAAATAGATCTCTGCTCTGGGAGTGGTGGCGGGGGGGGGGCTGCTGCTGCTATTGGAGGCACTTGTCTGGTGAGGTTCACTACTCTTTGTTATTGTAGTCCCCTGTCCTTGATGACTGTGTTTATTGACAAAGTATGCAATCGTATTAGCAGGCTCTCAGTAACTACATGCAGTGGTACTGAGATATATAGCTCTTTCCTTTTAGTTTCCTGCCATTCCGCTTCACAGTCTGCAAATTCCTTCTAGATTACGATGATGGGCCGGCACATGTTGTGTTTGTTTCCCAACACGCTGGCTCTCTTCCATGATTGGGTTCAGTAACAAATTTTTTCCTTGAAGAGCTGCACCTTCTTCAAGGTTTGCTCCAGATTTTCACCTGGAGTCTTTACCACGTAGCCTGGTGGATAGCGCGCAGGACTCGTAATTCTGTGGCGCGGGTTCGATTCCCGCACGAGGCAGAAACAAATGGGCAAAGTTTCTTTCACCCTGAATGCCCCTGTTACCTAGCAGTAAATAGGTACCTGGGTGTTAGTCAGCTGTCACGGGCTGCTTCCTGGGGGTGGAGGCCTGGTCGAGGACCGGGCCGCGGGGACACTAAAAGCCCCGAAATCAACTCAAGATAACCTCAAGATAACCCGTCTTGGCCAGTTGCACTTATTGACCATCAACACTGCATGCCAGTATTTTCTTACATCTCTGGCTCACCTGTGTTTCCAACTGTGACCCCTCGTTCCGTTGTCTCTCGTGGAAGTGGTTATCTTGAGATGATTTCGGGGCTTTAGTGTCTCCGCGGCCCGGTCCTCGACCAGGCCTCCACCCCCAGGAAGCAGACCGTGACAGCTGACTAACACCCCAGGTACCTATTTTACTGCTAGGTAATAAAGGCATAGGGTGAAAGACGAACCCGGGACCACAGGATCACAAGTCCAGCGTGCTGTCCGCTCGGCCGACCGGCTCCCTAATCCAGGATCACAAGCCCAGCGTGCTGTCCGCTCGGCCGACCGGCTCCCTAACCCAGGATCACAAGTCCAGCGTGCTGTCCACTCAGCCGACCGGCTCCCTAATCCCGGTGCCTGTGTTATTTTGTGATCATCCCGCCTTTGGTTGTTGTCTCTCCTGGCGTTAGAAGTTAGTGATGTGGTGTTTGTGTTAGTGATGTTTAATGTGCAACAATATTCCACCCTAGAGAGCACTAGTGTCTTGAAGAGTATTATCATTGGTATGGCATCTCTTGCTTGAATGGTTCTTCTTATCCAACCTGGAATTTTTCTGGCAGTTGTGACAGCTACTTTATTGTTCTTTAAAAGTAAAGTTTTCCGACATGATTATCCCACAATCTTTTCTTTCAGTAGTGTGGTTTGACTGCATTTTATGTGGGGTTTCCGTTTTGACATCTTGTTTTTCTTAGCGCAGTAGCCGGAACTTCTCAATAAACATGTTTTCTTTGGCCCATTGAACAACTCTCGAAATCAACTACGTGTAAATTACAGGAAAGGTTATATATTGGCAGAAAAAAAAGGGTAGTCAGTGAAGACTGTTGGTTGAACAAAAGGTTTGAGGTGTTCTTCAGCTACTGTTAAGTAGTTAAATAACGTAACATTTTCTTGGATATAACCTCAAGATGACTAAGAGATGAAGTATTGACTGGTGGCGGTGTTGCCAGTGGAGGCGGGGCAGCCGCTGAGACACCTGACTCACCCACCACCGTCCCTCCTCATCAGTACCTCACTACTCAAAATAATTATAACGGTTACGTCCTTTTCAAGTTACTACATTTCCTTCTGCGTGAATAATGTTAATTTTAATTTATATCTGTTTATAAATATAATAAAAGGTATTCTGTCAAGTCAAGCTTGAAATGTACGCGAGTACCTATCACGACGCGAGACCAGCTGAAACTGAGTAGTCCCACGCGATGGTCTCTCCTTTATGCGCGCTCTCTAGTCGGTACCCGGCAACTCTTCCCGGGTGTGGAGATGCCGCATGTCACTTGCTGGCTTATCTTCCTGCCAAGGCGAGGGAGGGGTAGATGGGTCTGGCCCCGTGGGAGGGGGAGGACACACAGGGATGTAGGTCAACATGTGAGGCTGGCTGATCAGCTGATCTTTCCCTCCCTTCACCGGCCTGCCGCCATGGGATGGGTGGTGGCCGTGGGAGGGGGATAATGCGAGACGCTCGCCACCTTACTCAAGTCTCCACCACTTGCGGGCTATTCATGCCCGTGCCACCTTTTGGGTGGCTTAATCTTCATCAATCAATCACCCAAGTCATTGTTTTGGTGTTGTTGAAGTCGTCATTAGGGTTGTATATATTTCCATCATATGTATTATAAATCACATCATCATATGTGATTTATGTGATCACCATAAAACACACATCATAAATCACAAATCATCATATGTATTATAAATCACAATTATTCAAGGGTTATGTAGTAGACCAGAACTATTTGTGAATAATAAAGACCAGAACTGAATTATACAGAAGCTGAATGGAAGCCACAACCCAATAATTCTTGTCACCTATTTGTAATAAAGGCAGAAGCTAAATGTGTTAGTGTAAATTCTACAATATTTTTGGATAAGCTTTTGGATAAGGCTTAGTAAGTTGTTTAGTGTGGTACTGTCACATAATGGGGCTGGAGTACTGTATTTGGTTCCTATTTAATTCATTTTGTACAAAGCAGTGTGCTTATAATGGGGTTTGAGAGAGATTGCTTGTCAATCTTGAAGTAATAATAAGCCTCGGCCTCCATGGCGTTAGGTAAAACAACTTCACATTAAACGTTTATCACATTTTGGGATCAGGCTGTAATTAATATAAATTAAAACTAGTAAAAAGTATAGATGACTAGATTGGTCTTGAGAGTCGCGGTCTCTCACAACATTGGAAAAATACACAGGAAAGAGAGGAGATATGATGCTAACGTGCCAGATATTGGCAGAGTGGATACAGTGAGAAGCGTAGGAGTGGAAGACAAAGATGGAAGCCAGAGAGATAGACGAGCTGAGAGATGGTAGAGGGACTTGAAGCTTGTTGTTTTAGATTTAGCTACTCAGAATAAAAAGTTCCAAGTAGCACGGGCTATGGTGAGCCCGTAGTGAACTTACCTGACACAGGAGCGAGGCTATGTATGTGTCTACTTGAAGGTATACATAGCTGCTAACATAGGAATGGTGAACACCACACCAGAACACCTCACACCACATCCACAACTGATCAAATCATAAACAAGGGACCAGATAAACCACATCCACGACCATTCTCAAGTCGAGTGTGATGAGGAAGTAGATGCAGGCAATAAATATTTATTGCCTGCATCTACTTCATCATCACAATCGACTTGAGAATGGTCCAGGACGGACCGAAACGTCGTCGTCCCTTCACCTTCTAGTGTGTGTGTTCTGGTCAACATACTTTAGCCACGTTATTGTGACTCATCGCCTGCTAAACAACACCCCCCCCCCCCACGCTATTCACTCGTAACTAAAATTAGGAACAACAACTTCAACTAATATTACTTATAATTCTAATACTACTACTAATACTGGTGCTGCTGCTGGTTCTACCCGTCTCTTTTATGTTCTATTCCGTTTCTGTCTACCTGAAAAATTAATTTTAATATTTGAGTGGTTGTCTTCCTGTTTATAGGTTTCTGTACCTCGCACGAGGAAACCTGGGCGTTTAGATCATAGCATTACCCGTCGGTAATTGTCAACTTACATAGTTTAGGGTGGAAACATTTGCAATTTGTTCCAGATGGCATGCTCCCTTATTTGGCATGGTCAATTGATTGAAATGTGGTAATTTATCTTTTACCCTCTTTATTCCATGACTGTCTTATTTACTACCTTGAGATGATTCCGGGGATCACACGTGTGTCTGTGTGTGTCTGTCTGTCTCTCAACAGTGTAGACTATATTGGTGGTTATCGTGAGTAGCACATGTGTATGTTGTGACTAACAAGTGACTAACATTGGCTCGATAACTTGCGAGGTTTTCTAAATTTATTCCTCCACAAGAACCTTTTTACAACATACTTTTGTGCCGGCATTTGAAATAAATTTTGTTCGCATCCATCTACGTTTTCTTGCATAATTTGTGTTTATATACGTTTTCCCTCTTAATGTTGTGGGTCTGCCAGAAGCCCGCTATCTTCCGTCGTGGCCGAGCTGATGGCGTGGAGCCAAAGGTATGTTGTCGGGCCGGGTGTCGGGGCGTGACTGGGCCCTGAGAGCAGCCTTCAGGTGGCCTTTGTAGTAGTAGTAGTAGTAGTAGGCATCCATCAGTCTCAGGAGACCATGGAGTTGCGCTCTGGTTGTCGGTCTGGAGTGGCCTCACCAGGGCACAAAGCCAGGGTAGGTTCATTCGGGGTAGAAGCTGTTACCCAGGCAGCAGGTCCCCCCCTCTCCACGGCGCTGAAAGTCTGCATTGGAAAGGCATACGCCAATACGATTGGTTCCAGAGCCGTCGCAGGAACTGAGAGTTCCGGGGTTGACCTCGAAGGTGGTGAAGAAGGGCAACAGGGACCTCCTAGTGTTCCACAATCGTTGGACTGCGGACAGTAGGCCGTGGGGCGTTTGTGACTGGTGTCAAGGAACTGAAAGCGATCCCTCCACTGGAAAGACTTGAATTGGCAGCCATAGCCGGCGACGATGATGGAGGGCACACGCGTAGACCACAGACTCGGCCATGATGTTGTCAAGAGGGAGTGTTGCCTCAGGCCGACTGGAGAACAATAGATGCACGTGAGGACGGAGGAGTGTCCTTGGGACAGCGACGAAGGCCCTATAGTGTCAACGTGCACCACATTGGAACAGTGGGAGGGGTAGCGGGAGCTGCTGTTGTTGTTGTTATAGTTTCAGCTACTCGGAATAAGTTCCAAGTAGCAGGGGCTATGATGAGCCCGTAACTTATCTGGCACAGGAGCGGGGCAGGTAGCACGGGCTATGGTGAGCCCGTAGTGGACTTACCTGGCACGGGAGCGGGGAGCTGGTGTAGGGTAGTCTTGTATAAGGGTGGGTCTTGTCCCGCTCATATCACTCTTGCTCCCTAACCATACTACAGGCTCCGTTACGTGGTGTTATGTGGGTTGCATGTACCTGGCCATCCGCTTTGCGTATTCGAAAGATAAATTGTTTACCGCCTCGACAAGGTACCTGATCAACCTGATTCATAAATCCAGTCTGCGTGAAGCGGCGTCAACTACGAGCCTTTTGTCAGAGACTGGACAGTGAATACATTGATC
This sequence comes from Procambarus clarkii, assembly GCF_040958095.1. Classification (NCBI taxonomy): domain Eukaryota; kingdom Metazoa; phylum Arthropoda; class Malacostraca; order Decapoda; family Cambaridae; genus Procambarus; species Procambarus clarkii. The sequence goes on along the minus strand of NC_091184.1, from coordinate 28,955,101 downwards.
TGGGAACCAACTTAGGGAGCCGGTCGGCCGAGCGGACAGCACGCTGGACTTGTGATCCTGTGGTCCCGGGTTCGATCCCGGGCGCCGGCGAGAAACAATGGGCAGAGTTTCTTTCACCCTATGCCCCTGTTACCTAGCAGTAAATAGGTACCTGGGTGCTAGTCAGCTGTCACGGGGTGCTTCCTGGGGGTGGAGGCCTGGTCGAGGACCGGGCCGCGGGGACACTAAAAAGCCCCGAAATCATCTCAAGATAAGAATGAAGATAACAAGATAACCTCAGGGTAACATGAGTTTCGCATCATCTTTCAAGGCAGATGAGAAATCTGACCATGGATGTTTACAAAACATCTGGCAGTGCTCGCATGGAATCAGTAAAGAAAGTAAAATATACTGCCACATAACATTCGAAGTGCTGCGGAACGGATAATAAAGATGCCTGAAGTTATTCCTTAAGAAGCCAGGAAGGAGACCTTATAGACTGTTCAAACCAACCACAATGGCAAGTAGGGCGCGCGATACGTACATGAAGGCAATTTCACAAACAATAAGATAAGCTCAAGGCTTTTTAAAGCCCTCATAATTATAAGGGACATGTCTAACAGACCACTAACTGTGTTCATGAGCGAACTGCAGTTACAGCCCCGCTCCTGTGCTAGGTAAGTTCACTATATTGACCAATCTGCACACTAGAAAATGAAGGGACGACGACATTTCTTTCTCAATCGACTGGAGAATGGTCCAGGTCCGTAACTCATCGCCTGCAAGTCCACTACGGGCTCACCATAGCCCGTGCTACTTGGAACTTTTGTTCCCAGTAGCTGAATCTAAAACAACAACGGACGAACTGGATAGGCTAAACATGGCCAAAGTCTACTTAATCAACTACGTCTGTCTGGATGCAGCGCTGCCAAAGTGGTTGACCCGTAACTTACCTGGCACAGGAGCGGGGCAAGTAGCACGGGCTATGGTGAGCCCGTAGTGGATTTACCTGGCACAGGAGCGGTGCTTCGGAGAGTGGTGGTGGTGGTGGTGTGCGTATAATGGCACGGTACATTCCCAGGCCGTGTGTGTACCCGCTCGCAAGAATGGGAAAAAAATAAGAGGTAATCTGGGGAGAGTTTTCCGTCTGGCGGTCTCTGGCATCTCGCTGCTCTTCTCACTGTTGCCACATTCCTTGTAAACAAAAAAAGCCATCGGGATTCGATTCATCGTAGTTAATTTTACAGATATTTATTGAAGAATGTTCCCCAAGCTTAAGCATTACTTGTTACTTTACGCAATAAAGATTGTGAGCACGGTTTTAAATCACCAAACTAAGAGTGAATATCGGTTCTTTGAAATGAATGAATGAAAGTTGTGGGTGTGATACAATTGAATTGAAATTGAAATAAGTTTATTGAGGTAAAATACACACAAAGGGATGAGGTAGCTCAAGCTATTTTCACACCGTTCAGTACAACGTGTTAATACATACATAGACACACATCACAAACAATAAACATATTACCAAACATTCTGAGAGATAAACATAGACATTTCCCCCTTTACACAAGTAGTATGGTATCACAATGGTTGTACTCTTCAAATCACTTGTGTTGTCCCGTCTTGAGTACTGCTCAGTACTCACTTCCCCCTTCAGAGCAGGAGAGATTGCTGAAATTGAGGGAATACAGAGAACATATTCGGCATACATAGACGAGATAAAGCACCAAAATTATTGGGATCGTCTCAAAGCTCTCCAAATGTACTCACTAGAAAGGAGACGAGAGAAATGCCAAATAATATACACGTGGAAAATACTGGAGGGACAGGTCCCAAATCTGCACAGTAAAATAACAACGTACTGGAGTCAACAATATTTGAAGAAAGTGCAGAATAGAACCAGTGAAGAGCAAAGGTGCCATAGGCACAATCAGAGAACACTGTATAAACATCAGAGGTCCGCGGTTGTTCAACGTCCTACCAGCGAGCATCAGAAATATTGCTGGAACAACCGTGCACATCTTCAAGAGAAAACCAGATTGTTTTCTTCAAGGTTTGCCGAACCAACCGGGCTGTGGTGGGTATGTGGGCCTGCGGGCCGCTCCAAGCAACAGCCTGGTGGACCAAACTCTCACAAGTCAAGTCTGGCCTCGGGCCGGGCTTGGGGAGTAGAAGAACTCCCAGAACCCCATCAACCAGGTATCAACCAGGTAACTGTGAATGGAGAGTAGGCCAGTTTTGATTGTCTCAATGCCACGTTGTGAGAGTTGATTTCTCATCCCGATCTGTTGGAATATCTATTGTAGTGGAGACAGGTTGCTACGGTTACCTTGTGATGATTCCGGGGCTTAGCGTCCCTGCGGCTCGGTCCTCGACCAGGCCTCCTCATTGCTGGACTGGTCAACCAGGCTGTTGGACGCGGCTGCTCGCAGCCTGACGTATGAATCACCTGGTTGATCAGGTATCCTTTGGAGGTTCTTATCAAGTTCTGTCTTGAACACTGTGAGGGGTCGGCCAGTTATGTCCCTTATGTGTAGTGGAAGCGTGTTGAACAGTCTCGGGCCTCTGATGTTGATAGTTCTCTCTTGAACACTGTGAGGGGTCTGCCAGTTATGTCCCTTATGTGTAGTGGAAGCGTGTTGAACAGTCTCGGGCCTCTGATGTTGATAGTTCTCTCTTGAACACTGTGAGGGGTCTGCCAGTTATGTCCCTTATGTGTAGTGGAAGCGTGTTGAACAGTCTCGGGCCTCTGATGTTGATGGTTCTCTCTCAGAGTACCTGTTGCACCTCAGCTCTTCAACGGGGGTATTCTGCACATCCTGCCATGCCTTCTGGTCTCATGTGGTGTTATTTCTGTGTGCAAGTTTGGGACCAGTCCCTCTACTATTTGCCATTATTAGTTGTTTCCTCTGGTACTCTGAAAAGCCAATAAAAACGAATATAAACAATTGAGCTAAAGCTGTAGTTTTATACAAAATCCAGGAGAGGCAAGGAGAGCAAAAAGCCATTAGTGAAATGAAGGGAAATCCAAAATTCTTTTTCTTCTATATAAAATCTAGAACAAAAACTACATCTAGTATTTGGTCCCTACGTTAGGACAAGGGAACTTTCACAGATGACTCATAATAATTTATACTTGGAAAATATTAGCACACAGAAATAACATCACAAAAGACCAAGAGGCATGACAGGATGTGCAAAATACCCCCATTGAAAAGCAAGACGTGCAAGATTAACCAAATGATACCTGATACCGGAGCGAAGGATACAGATGGAAATGCAGACTAAAACCAGTGAGGAGTTGAGGTGCCGTAGGCACAATCAGAACATTTTTTGAACATCAGAGGTCCACGGCGGTTCAATGCCTTCACAAAAGTAGTAGAAATATTGACCGAATAAAAGTGGAAGTCTTCAAGAAGTGTGAAGATAAGTTTCTTGCAAGAAGTGCTGGACCAACCTCGTTGTAGTGGATATGTTGCTCCATGCTGCGGGCCGCTCCAAGCAACAGCCTGTTGGACCAATTTATCACACGTCGAGCCTAGCAGCAGGCCGGGCTCGGGGGAGTAGAAAAACGCTCGAAACTATCTCCAGGTAGGTATACATCAGGTTGCGTACAGCTGTGTCCAACAGTCTGGTTGACCAGGCTATGAACCAGGAGGCCTTGTCAGAGACCGGCCACAGAGACGTTGATTTCCAGAACCAACAATAGGTAGTTTCTCTCCCAGCACTGTTCCTTCCCTTTCCCAGCACTGTCCCTTCCCTCTCCCAGCACTGTCCCTTCCCTCTCCCAGCACTGTCCCTTCCCTCTCCCAGCACTGTCCCTTCCCTCTCCCAGCACTGTCCCTTCCCTCTCCCAGCACTGTTCCTTCCCTCTCCCAGCACTGTTCCTTCCCTCTCCCAGCACTGTTCCTTCCCTCTCCCAGCACTGTTCCTTCCCTCTCCCAGCACTGTCCCTTCCCTCTCCCAGCACTGCCCCTTCCCTCTCCCAGCACTGTCCCTTCCCTCTCCCAGCACTGTCCCTTCCCTCTCCCAGCACTGTCCCTTCCCTCTCCCAGCACTGTTCCCACCCTCTCCCAACACTGTCCCTTCCCTCTCCCAGCACTGTCCCTTCCCTCTCCCAGCACTGTCCCTTCCCTCTCCCAGCACTGTCCCTTCCCTCTCCCAGCACTGTCCCCTCCCTCCCTCTCCCAGCACTCCTCTCCACTTTCTTCTCTCCTTTGCTCTCCTCTCCACTTTCTTCTCTCCTTTGCTCTCCTCTCCACTTTCTTCTCTCCTTTGCTCTCCTCTCCACTTTCTTCTCTCTTTTGCTCTCCTCTCCACTTTCTTCTCTCCTTTGCTCTCCTCTCCACTTTCTTCTCTCCTTTGCTCTCCTCCCTCCCTCACTCTCCTCCCTCCCTCACTCTCCTCCCTCCCTCACTCTCCTCCCTCCCTCACTCTCCTCCCTCCCTCCCTCACTCTCCTCTCTCCCTCACTCCTCCCTCCCTCACTCTCCTCCCTCACTCTCCTACCCTGTTCTATGGCTTTTATTTTTTAACTTGATAATTTTTGACGGGCGTGATTGAAATTTTATGGTGTTTTTATTGATGCTTCTTCAGTTAAACCGTTATTTACATGTAATAATGATAGAATCCATTTGCAAGCCAGAAATACGCAGTCTCATGCAAAAAGTGGCTTGTGTTGAGCTTCAGCTGGTCACAGATTGATGCGAAGGATCGCACGCATTCAGTGTGGGTCGGTGACTGAGCGACCTCATGCAAGACAACGTTTCTCCAAACGTTTCTGTTATCCCTCCGCCAAGGTCACCTTATTTACTCGCCGTGGTGTGCTTTGAATTGTTATTACAAGATATAGTTCCGACGTTATTTTTATGTAAATGTATTGTATAAAACAATACGGAAGCTTAAATGTTTTCTGGAACGGGGCCGATTCACAGAGTATCGTTTGTAGTAAAGTTTCTTGGAAAGGCCCTCCATTCAAGTGGTGGCATCTAGCGGCAACTCCCTGAACTCGCGTCTCCCTCTGCTCTCAACAGATGGCGCGGCGGGTGGAGTAGAGTTTTGGCGGGAAAGTTTTGCTGCACTTGGCGCGTATTTTGACGAGTTTTTTCTTTTGCTTTTCATGCTTATTATTCCTGTCCTTAAATACACACACTTAATTAAAAATAATTAAGCTTAATGATGAGATTTTGTTTAATTTTCGCAATAGAAATATTGAGCTGTAAATGAGGTAGGTACATTTATTGATCTACATTGCATTAACTTTCATCCGGTTTTATAGCTTATTAGTGATGACCAGACCACACACTAGAAAGAAAGTGAAGAGACGACGACGTTTCGGTCCGTCCTGGGCCATTATCAAGTCGATTGTCAACAGCTTATTAGTGATTTTGTCATTTGAGCTACATTCAGAACTCTAGCGATTACAGCTTGCATAAGATATGTAATTGTAATGATTTAGAAACATTATATGACTACTAGAAAATTTAATGGAATTTTAATTGTATGTTAATGAACTAAATATTTCATTTGCTTTCACTTTCCCATTTCCCCCCTCCCTGCTCTCTCTCTATTTCTCTCCCTTTCCCCTCCCTCCCTCCTTCCCTTCTAGTTTAAGTGTAGAGGTGCCATAGACACAGATAACATTGTAGGAACATAAGAGGTCCACGGCTGTTCAGTATTCTCTCAGCTAGCCTAAGGAATATTGCTGGAACAAAAGTGCAATTCTTCGAGAAAAAAGCTGGACAGTTTTCTGTAAATAGTTGTTGACCAACTGGGCCTCCATGCTGCCCCAAGCAACAGCCTGTGTAACCAAGCTCTCTCCATGGGCCGGGCTTGGGGAGTAAATGAACTCTTAGAACCCCATACAGGCGAAATTGCAGGCGCCTGACAGCTGGGTGGACAGCGCTTCGGTTTCGTAGTCCTGAGGTTCCGGGTTCGATCCCCAGTGGAGGCGGAGATAAATGGGCAAAATGTTTCTTTCATCCTGATGCCCCTGTTACCTAGCAGTAAATAGGTACCTGGGAGTTAGACAGCTGCTACGGGCTGCTTCTTGGGGTGTGTGTAACAAAAAGGAGGCCTGGTCGAGGACCGGGCCGCGGGGACGCTAAGCCCCGAAATCATCTCCAGATAACCTCAAGAAATGAATGTCGGTTATCAGCGGAAACTAGTGTGCCTCGCGGCCAATAAACACACAGAAGGGCAGATGATCCCCAAGAGTCCCTCGGGCACCAGCCCCACCCCACACAGACAATAATGGGTAGCAAAACCAAAACGTGGCCCCCCGACCATAACGCAAAGGTCATCCAGTACCCTCTGGCAGAGCAGATGCCAGCTGCCCACCACGGCTGAGGGCACACTAGGAGCCCACGAACCCGCCAACTCCCGGTACCTCTGCCAAGCCGGCGCCGGACACCGACACCCCGCCTAGAGAACCAGCTAGAAAACGTTTAAAATCTATCAACTATCACAGTAGGTATTATCTAAACAGGAGAATTGGGTTGGAATAATCTTAATAATAATGTTCACTAGTGTTCAGTAATGTTATTCAACACTAATAATTGTGCATCATGAGACTTGGGCTATATTGTAAAGTTAGTGGATGATAAACTGCTCCTTGATGACCAGGCGTAGTACTGTTTGTCATCAAGTCATCAGTCAAGCATTGATGACTTGGTAGTGTTTGTTGTGGCGAATGTCAGGCTTCGACTCATGCCAATCTGCTTCAATGTTTACTTACATTATTCATTAATAATTAATTATATTGTCTACATTTGTATTTAGATATATAGACAACTTTTATAAACTATACTAAGCTGCTAATATACGTTACTAAATGCATTAAAAACTTGTAAATCTAAGATATACGCAATCGGCAACTCGTCGCACGGGTCGGCGGGACCTTGACATTGAACAAGCGATCAGCTGATCGGTCACAGAAAACGGGAATAATAAAAACAAACGTTTTTGGCGCGCTTTTCTCGTGCACCACGTGGATATTGTGAGGTTAATAACTGTAGTACAGTATTACATTATCATTGTTTATAATGATATTTATTAACAATTAACTAATATAATTATACTATATCAAGGGGTAGGTTATAGGAATATATGTTTATAATATAAACATTATTCCTAATGTTTAAGAACACTACATACAGTACAGTACTTTTATGTATCCTGTTTTTTTTATTATAAACTAACTTTAGTATAAACTAAAATTAGTTTTATTATAAACTATAACTTTCAGTAATAATCTATTTTGAAATTATGCACCATTATGTAATATGTACCTCTAGAATTTTTGCCTAAAATTATCATTTAAAAATATATTTTTGGAAAATTTATTAACCTTCTGTAATTAACAATGACCAACGTTATTATACTAACCTTTAATTATTGCAATTATAGCAGCATCGTTATCAGTACAGTATGTATGTTGGGGCCTAAGTATATTAACAATAGATCAATTGATGGATTGTAAAGAGGAGGGGTGATTGCAAAAGACAATAAAATAACTGTTAGGTTAATGTATACATGTGTACTGGAGAAAATGCATAACTTAATTGATAAAATATGTTTTGTTCCTATTTAACATTATTTCAGTATGTTTTTATATACATTCAAACCTTTTTTTAACCATAACAAGTTTAGTGGAATAGGACTACAGTACAGTAACTAATTTTTAAATGTTTATATATCTTTGTTGGGTATAGGAAGTTTTTCCTTAGAAACCAATACCTTTAAGGGAGATTTTATTTGTCTTTCAGAGATGAGTACTTGTAGGCAATCCAAGTAGCTTAGATATTTTAACTTTCTGATGGTAGCATAAAAAAGTTATTTGTTGTGAACATGTTCAACAATTCTCATGGATTAAGATATTAAGCATTTTTACTTGCAAAGAAAGGGGACTCATAAATGACTATTTGTTTCAGTACTTCCTGAGTTGCCACTTCCTTCATCATCCGTGGGCTTCGGGGATTCTCGGTCACTTTTATTTCATCCCCGTGTTGCTGAAGAGGCCCAGAGGCTCCTTTCCTGCCAGGACCCAGCTCTTTTGGAACAGCTTGCTAATTCACTTGCATTAACAGATGCTGATCATATGTAAGTTGTAAGTTGCTAGTCATAAGATTTTATGGCAAACCTTTAAATGTAAATAATATACAGTACTCAATAATATGTTTGTAATACAGTATTGGTAAAAGATAAGCAAAATATCAAACTCTGACAAATAACAAAATAAATTAATATAAAAATTGGGCAAAAGATCTCATGTTGGAGCTAGATGATGTAGTGTATGTTAATGTATTACTTCAACATTTTATGCAGTCTTCTTGTTATTTATGATCTTAAGTATTCCTCTGGTAGAACTTTATAGCTGAATGTAGGTTTATTTTTATTTTTGTAGTAGTATTTTTGTTGTTTATCATTTTTCTTTTTCCATGGTCTATTTTTTATATAAAGTATCAGTCTCTTGTAAGGAGTTTTCATCATTCAGTTGTTCACACATTTAATGTATACTTTTTCTTAAAACAATTACTCAGCATTGTAAATGTTGCAAATGCTAAGAATGTTGGGCAAAAATCAGACATCCTTCTGAATCCATTGTGATATAGAATGGTGTGGTGGTCAAAGGTAGAACCACCACAAGATATAGGTAAAATTTTATAAATGCCTCCTAAATATACCTGATCAACCGGGCTGTGATTCATGTCAGGCTGCGAGCAGCTGTGTCTTAACAGCCTGGTTGACCAGACCATTACTCAGGAGGACTGGTCAAACTGAGCAGCAAGGTAAACACAAGGTAAGATACTCGATTAAAGACCTCGGTGCTTCCCCAACCTGTTGTAGTGATAGCCAGAAACAGAATTGATAAGTGTCAGTCAAATGGGGTAGGTGTAAGAAACTCTTGTGTGAATAGCGGGCGCATTCAGAGACTCGACCATTAGGACATTGATCCTCAGAACCACCACAAGGTATAGATAGAAGTCTGTGAATTAAGTATGTCATTGATTTTGACTTGTGTGTAAATCTGTGAAACTTAACTTGTTTTTAATTCTAATTCATTTTTGTTGGGGACAGGAAGCCTGTGTAATACTAGTATATATTTTAGGTTTGTTTCACTTGTCCCACCAAAGGTCAAACTACTGACCCTTTGCAGGATTTAACCCCACAACAGTTGCCTAAAAAAAAGTGAGGATGTTGAGTGCAGGTGGTAGCAGACTCTGGTCACAGCTGATGGTTTAGTCATTTGGTGAGACAGTGGGGACCGACGCTGGTCAAAGGTGGTGTTGCTATTGACAGCTTTCTGGTGAGATTGATCTAGATCTGTGTTTATGCAGCCTTAAATAATCATCTGACATGTGGTGCAGATGTAGCAGTACTTCCTCAAGACATTGAAGCTGCTACAGCAGTCTGATATAGTTACTACAATGTAAATTAACTTGTATTTGCTGATAACTTAAATTTTACAGAATTACCTTTTGAAGATATTAATGGTACCTTACTGCTGATTCATAGCTGTATTCATCTACAGTATACAAATTAATGATGGTGAACCTGCAGTTTACAAAATCTCCGTCTAGGTTGATTGTTTAGCACGATACAAATCCACAATAAAAAAATATTGACCAATGTGCCTAGTGCAGGATTTCCTTAAGGTTAAATTGTTCATTAAAGGTTACACGACTCCTTGCCTAAGGCTGATCCATCGCCCAGTTAATTGCCTTGTACAGTATTTTAGTAGTTCCGTGTAGAGTAGTCCAACATAAAGCGGTAAATGGATGGTATACATCTAGCACTTGTATGGGAGTTGATATTTTTCTTGGTTGCAGTCAGAGAGAGAGAGAAGCAGACTCCCTAAGTGGATTCACCATTTACTTTGTTAATTAAAGTGCATTAAATTTTGGCCTCTGAAAAGGCCTTTAGGTGTTTTTTTCCAGGCTACAGAATTTAATTGTATTAAATGGTAAACATAACAATAAAACATTAATTTATTAATATCCCATTTACAGAGAACTTAAAGAACAGTATGCTGAGACAGAGGTGACTGTAGAGGTGAAGACAGCACCACCTCTGTTGGAAGGAATACTGCGCTGTAACCCAGCTGTTTTTACTGGCAGGCAAGGTATAATGATGTAGAATATCTCAGGCCTATGCTCAATGGATGTCTGATAAGCTAAAATGATGTATGAAGAATTAAATTTCATGGAGGACTTAAAAGTGGGTAGCCTTCTCTCATTAATGGTTTTCATCTTGGTCTAAACTCAGACATATCAGTGCCACTCGGTCTACTACAATTACTTTTTTACACGGTTGTTTACATAAATAGTCTTCACAGCATACCTTTTTGTAGATCATTCTTTGAATACATTCTGATATATTTGCACAAGTACTGTATTTTGAAAACAGATGAGTGTCTTAGTTAATTTACTTAGAAATAGATAGGCATAAAATATACATACAGTACTCTACAATAGTATATAGATAGACTTTTATATTAATGATTTGTTTACTTTTTTAGGTGGCAGTGAGAGTAATCTTAAGCCTGAAATTGGAAAAGTCGGTGGACAAGTCAATCATAATAGCTCTCTTCCAAAGCCCAAGCATATAAATAATGTGTCTGTGATTCAGTGTGGCCCTGCACTTGTCAACGCTACGCAGGTGAAGGTCAAGGCGGAACCTGGAGGCCCTCCAACTTCGGCTGCGACTTCACCTGAAAGGATACCGAGTGATCAGCTTATTAGTGAACACACAGATAAAGCATTAACTAAACCAAGTCACCAAATAGATAAATCTGTAAGCAAATCTAAACACGGAGACAAGTCCGTTGATAATCAAAAACAACCATTAGATAAATCAGTTGGCAGTCAACGAAATCAGAGCATCCCGTCTTGTGATAAACCGAAGCATCAGGGTGACAAGTCCTCCAGCAGACAAGCGTGTAAACTAGACAACCAAATAGCCCATGTTGCCCCTGAGAAAGAAAAAGAAAAAGGTTCTCAAAACCATACCCCAAACACCAAAACAAAAGGTAGGATGTCACATTTCTGAATTGTACCTTTCAGTTACTCACATAAATAAGGTCTATGCACAGTCATGACAGGCTGATACCGGTGCAATGGGGTTATCTTGAGGTTATCTTGAGATGATTTCGGGGGTTTTTAGGGGTTTTTAGTGTCCCCGCGGCCCGGTCCTCGACCAGGCCTCCACCCCCAGGAAGCACCCCGTGACAGCTGACTAACACCTAGGTACCTATTTTACTGCTAGGTAACAGGGGCATAGGGTGAAAGAAACTCTGCCCATTGTTTCTCGCCGACGCCTGGGATCGAACCCAGGACCACAGGATCACAAGTCCCGCGTGCTGTCCGCTCGGCCGACCGGCTGGGGGGTTGAACTGTTGAACTATGTGTAGGCTTTCCAATGATACCATCAATGTTACTTAGCAGTATAATTTGTAAATCTGAAACAAATTTAAAAACATAAAGATTAATTTTTTATTTATTTATTTATGTGAAGAAGTGAGAATGTTTGTTTGCCATATGTATGATAAGTTACATGAATGTATGGCAATTTTAGTCAAAATATAAGATAAAAAAAGCACTTACAACCATGTATGTATATCAACAAACATTGCATTGTCTGAGCTAGGCATATATGTACAATGTACATTCAACTCATAATACTACTGTAGTATGAGTTGCATGTATTGAGTCATTGTTTTGTGATGGTAAAGCTTTGTATTTTACAGTACCAGTACATACTGTTATAATTTTTGTTTACACAATCCTGCCTTCTGATTGTAGTCTGCTCTCACCTTAAGATTCTAAACAATATACTGTAGTACTGTTCAAATTGAATGTCTCCGGTAATGCTTCTCTGCATAGAAATGGTAGTCAGATATGTACTGGAGTGTGATCTTGCCTAGTAGTGTTTGCTGGTAGATAGAAATATATTTTCTCCTAAAGTTATCTGTGCAAACTCTATTCACACTTTCTCAGGATTTTGTTATATCTGCTTTTGAAGCTGTGAATGGTTTCTGCCTCAACTACTAAAATTTATTTCATCGACAGTATCTACTTACAGGTATACTGAGTACTTTCTTGCATCTTTGTGGTTCATCTGTCTTTCCATTTTCTACCTCTGATGTCAAATTGTGTTTCTATTTGAGCAATTTATTTTGTCCAATTTTTTCATTCCTCTCAGTATCTTGTATGGCTGAATCATTTCTCTGGCTCTTGTTTCCTCCAGACCTGTTAATTAGACTGCCCTTATAGTTGAGGCATATTTTTGTTCGTGACTGTTTTTGAGGGTTTTGCAAAGTGCATACTCGACACTGGTGATGCATTATCTAGAATAGAGATGTTTGCAGGTCTAGGTCACCCACCTTCAATACAGAAACCACCATTGGTGCAAAATAACAACATATAGACTGTGACTAATGGCATTAATTCATATGAAATGAACAAATACAAAAAATTCCATATATTTTGAAGTACTTGGGAAAACTAACCTCGTCTTGTTTCTTCATTTCCTTAAGTTCATTGTGCCATTCCACTTTCTTCAAGAAGGTTGTTTTGTCCCGTGTCATTCTCCTTTTTATATCAATATTTTTCCCCCTGTTCATCTTTAGGTCCAGTCAGTAGTAAGGCACTCTGGTGTGTGTTATCAGCTCCAAGAGGTTTCTCTTTTGCTGTTGTGTGTTTTGCACTGTGTGAATACTAATTTGTCCATATGCTAGCGTGTGTTCCTGATATTATGTATCAACATTTACAGATTCCAAAGACAATGTCAACGCTGTGGCAAGGATCATGAAAGAGCCAGTGGTGGTTCTCAATAAGCTCTCCTCGGAGGTAAGTTATTTTTGCACTTGTTCTAAATGAAATAATTTATTTCAGCCACTTTAATTTAATCCTCAAAGAGGTGCAATCATAAAAATCGATATCTTCCCTGTGCTTCAGAATTTTATTTTTTATTTTTATTAAGGAATGATACAGTTGTGTGGAAAAAATACAAATATCTGTAAGAAATACAAAAATACAAATATTCATGTCACGTTGAACCTGACGTATGAATCACAGCCTGGTTGATTACGTATCATTTGGAGGTGTTCATCGAGTTCTCATGAACACCGTGAAAGGTCGGCCAATTATGCCCCTTATGTGTAAAGGAAGTGTGTTGAGTAGTCTTGGGCTCTTGGATGTTGATATAGTTATCAGCATACCTATTGCACCTCTGCTTTTTAATGAGGCAGTCTTGCACCTCCTGCTATGCCTCATGGTATCCACTTCCATGTGCAGATTTGGAACCAGTCCCTCTTAAGATTTTCCAAGATTGTTATGTATCTCTCGCCTCGGGTGGTAATAACGAAAATCAGCAAGTGACGATAACTACACTAGTCTAGGAATCAACATATGACAATGATTCACCTTTTACCCATAAAGTGTGGTTATTGTTATATGTTAATCTCTGGGGTAATGTGGTTATCATCATTCAGTATGTTGATTTTTAGTTAAAACCATCCAGTTTTATACAAATGATATAAATGTAGATGTAATAGAGTTTACCTCGATCAGTGACAAAATCTGCTATTGTTTTCAATTGCTTATCATAGATGAGGTTATCTTGTACCACCAGCAAGGCGATTATTATCAAGTCACAGTTTGGTGTTTCATGGTAGTGTTTGAATTTATTTCTGCACAACAATGCAAGACAAGACACTGAAAGAGTGGGCTGCAAGACACTTTCTCTGAGCTGTGCCTAGAAGTAATTTATATGCAATATATTTCTTTATATTGCATTGTAGGCATATACTCAGTACTCACTGTTTTTTGTTAATTATGTGTACGTAAATAGTTATTCCACACAGTGTATAAATTAAAGTAAAAGGGTAAACATGCAAATGCATGTTTACAGGATCATCACAGCTCACTGCTTGACTTGGCTTGTCAGCAAATTTATGTTGTCACCACTCTGACTTGGCAATCTCCTAATGTGCATGAAACCCAAAAGTTTTTTTTCCTTGTTTGCATGCAAATGTGCCATTTTATAATAACAAATTATTTGTATTTCTTTGTATGCAGCCAGAGAGGTGCTTTTGGTCATAGTTACACTAGTACCAAAGTGTAGGGTTAAGGAATAAAGATTTGTTTAATCTTATTTCTCTGTGAATACAAAATTAGGTTTTGAGGTTACCATGTGATAGCTTGAGAATGCTTCATCATTTTGACATAAAACTATAAATATTTGGCTTGAGCTTCTCTCACGGTGCCTTTGATTTGGTCATCTAGTGACATTTTACTATGCAGGACCTTCTCTAGATTTTTTTTTTTGAGTTTGGGGAGTAGAAGAACTCCCAGAACCCCATCAAGCAGGTATCTGTCCATCCATCCATCTATAGTCCATCTATCTGTTGGTCTGTCCATATGTCTGTTGGTCATTCCATCTGTTCATTGGTCTGTCCTTCCTACCACCACCACTACAACCATACCACTCCTCCCTCCCTCCCCATCCTCCTGTGGATACCTTTCTTGAGTACCCTCAATCAATTAAGCAATATTAAGTAAACATACTTTTAATTTTTCAGGAGCTTAAATCGATGTCCCGCATCCCCAAGCTCTCTGGAGTTGGAAGTAATGCTAAAACCGACAAACATGCAGATACACCCTCCAAAAACAGGTGAGTTCTAGGTGGGGTTTTGAGTTTTAACCTTACTTTAATGTGTAGGCATACATGTATTGTTAATTGCTCCAATATGTGTTTTTATGAAAAACAAAAAGCACAACTGCCCATATGGACCCTCTGCTTTAAAATGGAGGTTCATTCACAGAGAATTAGAAATGGTAAAGGATTAGGTGTATAGGAAAAAGTTGAGTGAAGAGTTTGTTACAAATACAAACTATTTTACAGGAGGGTTAAAGAGTGAAGGGAAAAGGGATGATAAATTCTGTTGAGCAAAAGATATGGGGAAGGATTGTTTTTATAGGGGTTCATGATGTTAACTGTAGGTGGAGTGAAATTTTCAAGTCTGTTACAGTACTGTATTTTGATATTGTGAAGAAAAGGCAATAAAAACATTTTTAAAAGAACTGAGATGGATGAAGAGGGAACATAGTTGTAGTTGTATTTGTAGGTATGTTGAGGTGTGGGAGTGAATGGGGTGTTCTTTGTACTTTGTACTGTTCTTTTTAATGTTCTTTAAATTTAGTGGTAGTTTCACATGCATGTTTTCCTTCTAGCTTGAGAGGTTTGGTTTTTGTTACACTTAGTGCTACATGCACTCAGATTTTTTCCCCTGGGTGCCCATTAGTAGTATTTGGGAGTCAACCCCTAAGAGGCCAGGTTATTGCGATGGATAGCCTCACCTTCGGCTATTCATGGGTTTTTGACTCCTCTGTTTAGGGGCTTGGCTGGAAGCATTCTTTTGGTTGTGCTGGGATGTGCTAGGGCTCATGTGCTTGATTATATGATGCACTACTGTCACTTTCATATCCCGGTTGTTTCGGCTACATTTGGTGACCGTTCTTCTCACGAGTGGTCGCAGTGCCTGGGGTTTCTGCTTGGTAACTACCTTCAAACCTTGGTAATCCTCGTGCAGGTCTCTTCCCTGTTCCACTGTGGATCAACCCATCGAGTCTGTGCTCAACATGTACAAGCTTGAAGAGTGTTCATCACCTTTGGTACCTCATGGTGGTCATTCTTTCTGCCTTTGCCATGCTGTTTGCTGGGTTGGTGAAGTCTATGACCCATTCCTGGGAAGCTTGTTCGCACTGGGTCTCTGCCCATACTGATTCACCTTCAAATTAGAAAGATTTTCCTGCAACTGCAGCTTTGCAAACTGGATTGACTCAGGTTAGGCATTCATGGCATGATGTGTCTCTGGATGCCCCGGAATCCAGAGATTGGCTTCTGTGGTGTTTAGGGACCCAGAAGTGTTGATAACCTTCGCCCATACTAAGTCCACACCACCTCTTTCTTTTCCTGTGGGTGTCGTTTGCCCTGGTTTCGGCTTCGAAGTGGCTGAGAGTTTTGGAGTCTGGTCAAGGTTTAGCTCGGGGTGTAGCTCTGCCATCTCTGGGTGTGATCCTATTCACTTGATATATTAACTTCATTGTTAGAGGCAGTTGAGCCTTCTGGTTCTGCCGGGGTTTTGGGGCAGAACCCAAAACCTTTTTCGGACCTTCAACCCCTTCCCTCGCACTGAGCCTTCTCCCAGGAGGACCCTTTTTTGTTGGAAGTTTTGGGTGGGACTATGGCTCTGCCTCTGAGCTTTTATGATAAGCTACCAGGGCTGAGGGAAAGCCCTCGTAGGACCTCTGATGTGTCTTCAATTCTCCATGGACCTTAGTTTCCTCTGCAAAGCATCTTTGCTTCAGAGGGAGAATTTTTCTTATCCTCTATGTACAAGTATAATCACTTGTCTGGTATCCTCCATATCCCCTCATGTTTGACACTGTATCCTATTTTATGCCTTTGAATCATATTTATGGAGGTTTCTGTCTTCCCGTGTTGAGCTTTTGGTGGGTTGTGTGGATTTGTTTCAGTACCTCCTACATAACTCGAACATCTTTTATGTAATCAATCGGGGCCTCTTTTCAGTATGGATCTGTCTCAGTTTATTGGATGTGGTGTGAGGTCATGGATATTTCCTGGCTGACTGACAACCCTTTATTTTCCTTGGGGGCTTGGCAGAGGTTCCGTCAGACCCGCATGCTTGATTGGCAAGATGTGGGCTCCGTATTTTGGGTGTTCTTCTGTGATGCTGCTTTTGCTTTGCTTGAGAACTGCCTGTTTGCTCTGGCACACTTCAAGGACATGGCCAAGTGGCAGCTCCTTGTTCAGACGCCTGCATTGTCAGGGATCCTCTTTGCAGAGGACCATAGGGCTTGTTCCCACTTTGCGGTAGGCCTGCATGTTTGGCCTTCTGAGTAACTCCATGTGGATGTGGTGCCCACTATGGGTGTAGAGGTCTTGAGGCCTGTGGCTGTGTTGAGGCCAGCCCTGGTGGCCTTGCTCAAGGTATATCAGCCCTGGTGGCAGCTTGGCCTGCCTTGCATGTGGGTAGCTGTGTTGTCTCATTCGTTATATTTAGTTTGACCTCTTTCCCATTTGTGTGCTTCTTCTTTTTGGCCCTCCTCTTTCCTGAGGATGATGTTGCCCAGATCTCATCTGTGGTGGCTTTCTCTTGCTTCCCCCCCCATCAATCATTTGTATTCTTGGAATTCTGACCCGGCTTGGAGGTGTTCTGGTCCAGTGGGGACCTCGCATGCTGTTGTGCAAGATAGGTCCTATGGTGGGTTCGATTCCTGAGCTGTTGCACTTCCTGCTGCAAGTTCCTCTTCTGCTTGATGTTGCAATTACTTATCACAGAAAGATTGTTCTGCTTGTGGCTTGCATCAGCAATTTTGCAGTTCACCAGTTAACTGTGAACTTAAATGATACTGTGGGAAGAGGGGCTCTTGACTCATTTTGCTGGCTGGGGAGAGGTTGTTTCCAGGCTTTGCACCCAGATTCTGTCTTTCACTGCTTCTGAGACTTTAGAGTTTGAGGCTTCCGTACCCTCTCTTGCTTCTTGTTTCATATCACATCACTCGATGTGTTCATGGATGCCTCATCTTAGGGCCCAGTGACTGACATTCACCAGGCCGCTCAAGAGTCAGTGATCGGGTCTGTTCCCTCATGCGCACAGCGCAGTGCACAAGTTTGCGGCTGTTTGGTATAACTTGCAATAGATTTGATTTCTTCTGGCTCAATTCTGACTGCTCCCTGGTAGTTCGTTGCCTGAACTGAGGTGGGGGGGTTGCTTTGATTTATTGCCCTGTGGAGTTGCACACTTCGAGTAGCTAAGATTTTGGATTCTCGGGGTTTGATTTTCTGTGCAGTTCATGTGGTGGGTGTGTCCAATGTTCTCACAGATGAGTTACCGCGCTTCTTTCCCATTTCCATGGAGTGGACCATTGACGTTTTCTTCCATTGTCTCCGAGATACGTTCGAGCCCCCAGATGTAGACTTCTTTGCATCGTCAAGGAACCAGCACCTCCTCTCCTGTATGATTTTATTCCCTGATTGCAAGGTTCCCACAGTGGATGACTTTCGACTGGACTGGTCGAATTTGAGGCACTTTTACCTTTTGCTCCCCCAGTTCATTTGTTTTTCCAGATTCTGTCCAGCCTGGAGCTGTATTCAGGGATGGTGATCCTTCTGGCTCCTTGGTAGCTGGCCCAGCTTTTGTTTCTGGCACTTCTTGCCCAGTGTCCAAAACCTGATGGTCAGAATAAATATATTGAGTGAGCTTTTTTTTTTTATAAAGATACCAGTCGAAGGTAACATTATTTAACAATGATGACTTGTATGGATGTGAACTATGGGATCTGTGAAAGGCTGACCTGGGTATGCTAAATTGTGAATGGAGGAAATGTTCGAGATACCTCTTAGGTGAATCCAAAAACTTAGGTGAAACTTTATCCTCGCATTCATTTCTATCTTCTGCATGGGCTGATGATAATAAGTACCTATACTTGAAGAAATAATTCACAAACAAATAATATCCTTTTGCCTGAAGGAATTGCCCATGCAGCTAACACCATAAACTCTTTCAGGTATTTGACTCTTCTACTAGGAGTAGAAGAGTCTTTACACTAGCCATAGGTAAATTACAGGTAAACTAAACTGTGTATTATGACGATTATGAATTTAGTGAGGGTAGACAGGCTGCTTTGTTCAAGTTAGTTTGTATGGGAAAGTTATTGAAAATAGAATAAAAGGCAAATTGTGTATCATATCAGGAACTACAGATAGGATATTTTGGAACTAAAGTAACTATAAAATTTTCTTTACACTTGCAAAGTATATAATAATGTTTGTAATAATTTTTTATATTGGAATTATATTAGTAATTTTAACATTTCAGCAGCAGCTCAAGAAGGTCTCGGGGAACGCGGGAGACTAGTAAGTACAAAGAGGTCAGCTCAGAATCGGAGTCGGAGGATGAGGACAAGAAAAAACCAAATAAGTATTTTAAGAATCGTGAACGAGAACGAGAAGAAAAAAAGAAAAAAGGCAAGTAATAGCTTCACTGTTTTCAAAATTAGTATTTTGTGTGTGGTTTCCTGATATCTAATACAATGGAACCTTGGTGTACAAATTTAATCCGTTCCAAGAAATGTATCATAACATGAACATTTGCATGTCGAATCAAATTTTCCCACAAGAAATCATGTAAACTGAATTAATCCATTTCACGCCCCCAAAAATATTTACTTAAAAATACATTTTATACAGAATACTACTCACATTTTTTACTGCACTTTACCTCTGTTGAAGACTCTTGTTGGCGTATGGAAGACGGTGTGGAGGGGGAAGGAGAGGTGGGGATAATGTCTGGAACGGGAATCCCCTTCCATTATATCAGGCAGTGATGGGGTACTCTCTCTGTGTTTTGTAGGCATACCACTAGGACCTGGTTGTGGTCCACTTGTTGTTTGTCTCGATAAAAATCTGTCTAAAGACACTTGTTTTTGCTTATATTTTAACAATTGTCTTTAGTGAGACATCACATTGTCATTAAAAAGGTTAACACAACAGCTTGCTACAGCTTTATCTGGGTGAGACTTTTCAGCAAAACTTTGCAGTTCTTCCCATCCTGCACACATTTTCCCAGCCAGATCAACCACACGCATACCGTCTTCATGTTTATGAATAATTTTTTTTTTTCATCTATCATCATCCTCACAACTATTTTCTTAGTTTGAACTTTACAATTGACATTCTTGAGACCCATGGTGTGATGTATAACTTTTCTGTTCAGAAAAAAAAAAAATCACAGAATTTAAGCGCGGTTATCACTAGGTGGGATACATGGGTTAACTGATCATATATTGCCCTGCGTGACCCATACAAGTACGAACAAGTCATTCATTCGTACTCCAAAATGAACGTCATACACCTGGATTATTTTTATAATGAAATTGTCATAGTACAGTATACCGAAAAATTTGTACTCTGGCACACTGAAGTTCCACTGTATTTTCATCTTGAAAACATTTGTCAACTATTTATTTTATATATATAGTTCAGTATTTACAATACCTATATAGTTTATGGAATATAACTTATATAACTAAAGGATATATTTGTTATTCCTTTTAGACAAAGCTGATCGTAAGAGAAACAGGATACAGTCAGACGAAGAAGACTATGACCCCGATCAGGAAACAAAACGGAGAAGAAAAGGAGGCCTTCAGGATGATGATGTAGAGGATGACGATGACTCTGATTATGCAGAAGCAGGATCAGAATCTACACGGGTATGTGAAAATTCACTTTTTAAGTTGTATGTGGAGTAGGATATTGGAGAAAATGTTGATAGCATATACTGTACTCAATTAATATACCCGTAACATAAACAGTTGTATTGGATAGGGACAAATTGAATACTATGAGTTGCAGAAATAACTAGCTTACATGTATTTGTTTGAAAAGCCTATATTGCAAAAGCTAGGGCAATTATTTACAAGGACTCTACAACTTGAACCACTTTCTAAATCGTCACCATCATTATTCCACCTCACCATAATTTTAACTTAATTAATATAATTTTGATGTGAAGTTTTAAAATGATGGCTGAACTTCAGGGTGCAATATAGATATGAGGTTCAAGTATTTTTTGCATGAAATATGTATGTGTAAAACTTGCTCTGCAGTTTAATGTTTGTTGCTTAGTTAAGCCCTGCAGTGTTTGGCTTAATTCCATGCAAATACATTACAATAAGAGTTTTGGGAAGTTTTTTCTTTGCTAAATATACCTTTAATTTGTATAATGTTTTGATGACTTTTTTTATATTTTTAGGGCAACAAAAGATCAGCACCACCTGTCTCACTTCCTAAGAAAACGTATACCAGCAAGCGAATAGAACGAAAGTTAGTGCCTCAAACCGAAAAGCTGAGTGCCGAGGAACTCATGGAAACTGGAGTTTATCAAAGATTCAATAGAGCTGTTGAGAAAATCTTTGATAACACTGAAGACCTTGATGTTAATGCTGAAATTGGTTAGTATTATGACTTTCACAGAATTTTATACATGTTGAAAATCTATATAGTGTACTGCAATAGGTGATGTTCTATTGTTGTGGTAGCCAAGAATCTGTAAGAAATATTCTAACCTCTTGATTTGGGGAAGGAGATCTAAATTGGCAGAAAATAAACTCCTGAATTCTCTCCTCCCTTAATACCTCTGCTGCCAGCACTAATTGGCATCTGTCATCTTATATCTCACACAACTCTCCATGGTTTGCTTGCCATTTCTGCTTGGAGATGTTGTTTGGGGTAATAGAATTCAGTTACTAACATCATTTTTATTCTTAACAGAAGAGGATGGTGATGTTCCACAGGAGTACCTAATTCCTAAGTATGAACTGACAGACCTATGTTCAGAGTCTGCAAAGCTCAAGAGTTTGGGAGCCATGGCCATTGTTCCACCTGAGCGGCTAGTTAGGCTCCTCAACATTCTTGAGAAAAATATCCGTGATGGAACAAGAGTCACTCCTATCGTAGATGAGGTAAGACAGATCAAAGAAATGCTTGCTCTACTCTTCACTTAGTCTCCTTTCTTATTTCTAGACCAACACTAGTGCTGCACCATCTCTTGATGATTTGCCATGTATTTTCTGCTTGTATTTATGTTTATTGATTATATTACCTCAGTTGCTATTGAGGCAATGCTCAACACTTGACTATAGCTTAGTAATCAAAATCAACAAACAAATTTTAAGTTTTGTGTTTTTAGCCATTTTTAGCCATTCAAAACAGTTAAAAAGAGAAATTCATTGAAGAGGATGTGAATTTCTGATAGCGTGAAGAGTGAGAGATACTAAGAGATACTAGAGATACTAAGTGAAGAGTCTTTGTTTAATATTCAAATTATCCAAAGCAGCAGCTTAAGAGTCTCATAGGTTTGAGCAGAGTTTTAAGGCATTAAAGGCATAAATAGGGTATATATTTCATAATGTTGCTTTATTATACAAGAATTAAGTGCCATTTTAATTCTGAGACAGGCTCTGTATATACAACCTGATGTTTTAGGATAAAATGCTAATTAAAATTTTTAATTTCTGAATTATTGGATGAACATAATTATATTCTTTGACTTAAATATTTATGCAGATTGAATGTATATTTTTGTTTGAATTTGTCTTGCTTTGCATGCTTAGAAACATGGAGTTAATTAGCTGTGGATTTGGAAACTGTGGAAACTACAGATTTCGTGTAGCTGATAACTAATGCGACTAGAAAGATGAGTTTCTCAAAGATGAAACATCTAAAGAATGGCACAAGAAATAAGAATGAATAGTCTTGCTTTCATGGCAATTGAAAATGATATTTCAAAAACTTACAATTTGTTAATGTTTTGGAGAAATTTGTAACCAAGAAATTATGCAAAGCAAATATTTGAATTTTAATTGTGAATGATAAATTTATCTTTAAATTTGTTTTCTTTTTTAAAATATTACTGGGAGCCTCACAGTACTTGTAGCCCAGCGGCCTGTAGTACTTGTAGCCTAAAGACCTGAGTACTTGTAGCTCATGGACCTGTCGTACTTGTAGCTCATGGACCTGTCGTACTTGTAGCTCATGGACCTGTCGTACTTGTAGCTCATGGACCTGTCGTACTTGTAGCATATGGACCTGTCGTACTAGTAGCTCATGGATCTGTTGTACTTGTAGCCCAGGGGCCTGCAGTACTTGTCACCCAGGGGCCTGCAGTATTTGTAGCTCATAGACCTTACAGCTACAGGTACTGTAAGCCCCTGGGGCACAAGTAGCCCAGGAGTCTGCAGTACTTGTATCTCATGAACCTGTCGTACTTATAGCTCATGGACCTGTTGTACTTGTAGCCCAGGGGCCTGCAGTACTTGTAGCTCATGGACCTGTTGTACTTGTAGCCCAGGGGCCTGCAGTACTTGTACCGAGGTCTCTGGGCTACTTGTGCCCCAGGGGCTTACAGTACCTGTAGCTCATGGGTCTACAGTACTCATAGTCCCGGGGTCTACAATACCCTTCTTGCTCCCTCCAAATGGTAAAAGATTAATACCTCATTACTGTTTATTTCAACACCTCATAAGTAATGTTCATCTCCATACAGGATGACGATGATGATGATAAGCTTTGGATGGAGTTAGTGATGGAGCGCATTCTACGGGCAATGGATGCCTCCCTTACAGCCATGTACATCATGACTTCGCTGAACATGAGCAAGAGAGTCTACCTCGAGGATGTTATTGAAAGATGTGTACAGTTTACAAAATTTCAGCTCTCCAATACTATATATCCATCCTTTGACCCTGTTTACAGAGTGGATAGTAAAAAAGGTTAGTTTTAAAATGGGATATGTGAGAAAATTGTTAAGTGTTTATGGGAATCATTGGTAGCACATCACAAGTATAAGATAAACTACTCGTTCTTAAGGCATTAAGTGCTGCTCATTTTACTTAGTAAGAGTAAGTAGTATTTCAGGATTCCATGTTAGGATGAAAGTACTGTAGTAAAAACGTATAATTAAGGTGTACAATACAGTGGATTTTTTTTTTTTTTTTTTTTTTTTTTTTTTTTTTTTTTTTTGCCAAATTCTCTTTCTCCACTTAACTCTGTTTTATTGTTATATTCATTTAATAATTTGTTTGAAATTTTTCAGCCGAGAACTATGTGGGAAACATGAAGAGAAAACGTGCCCAGTGCAAAGATGTCCGCAATCGTAGCATTCTAGGTCTTTACAACAAGCTTCATGAGGTGGTGGGCTTGCTGGCTGATCTTCTCAGTATACAAACCCTCACAGATACCACAGTATTGCAACTCTCCACACTAGGTGTTGGGCCTTTTTTTGTTGAGAATGTGTCAGAATTGCAGCTGTCTGCTCTCAGGCTTGTTACTAAGGTAAGGACAACTTTTTACGACCCAAACTTGCAATCACTTTATTTTAGAGTTGGTTAAATGTATCTCTTCACTGATGTACAAGAAGTTTTAGTTTTGTCATTATTTACAGTACTGTATGTGAATAAATACCTTTAATCTTCTTTTCATATATTTTTCTGCTGTCTGGGCAAACACCACTTAACTCCATGCCACTGGTAAATATAAAAATAATGATAGGGGTGGATAGAATGTGTTCTGATGTGTAAAACAAAAAACAAAAAAAATCTTTGTGGACAGTTTTGCTGCATAGCAAAGAAAATTACAGAATATAGGTGACGGTTTAAAGTAGGCATTTAGCTGGCTAATGACCAAGCATTCACCACCTGTGTGTGGATTTTAAAAAATTAAAATGAATGTTTCTCTTAATTTCACTTGCAGTGAATAGAGTATTTATCACTGATTATAAAACTAATAATTTATTTGGATGCAATTTGTGTTACCTTACAGGTATCAAGGAGTGCATGTTGCCAGCTGGCTTAACCATTGAAATGCGCATACCATCCTTAGATATTAAACTCATGGTCCTCAAATGTTTTAGATATTTTGCAACATCTGAAACACACTAGTGTATCTTGTGTTATCTGGAAAAGTCCCTTACATTTTTTGGATATTGTAAAGTCCCAAATTATCTCAAATTGTAAGTACCTTACAATTTGGGACATTTTTCCTATTTTCAGGGCATGGCTTTTAACATTATAGGAAAACAAAATCTTGTTTTGAATTATATATTTCTGGCACATACAGATAATTACTGATGTAACCCTTGCACTGTCCAAGGGTTAAGGCAGCCATTGGTGGCAAGAAAGGAGTATAGGAAGAGAGCCAGCAAGAGAATTGCTCGGTGAAGTGATATTGTTTAACCTTATTCACATATGGGAGATGGTGGCATTGAAGTAGCTTTTAAAAGCCAGAGATAGTGCAATAGAAATTGATCCAAGATGCATTTATTGCATTTGGAATATTGAGGGAATATGGAATGAAAATGACATGGAAAAATGTCAAGTGCAAGGCAGTAAGTCATAAGATAAAAGAGAGTATTTGGAGATTGATAATTTTAAACAAATGAATGATAATTGACTGAAGAGTATATATCAGAGTGAAATAATAAAGTTGGTCATACATTGTGAGGAAATTAGGATTATTCAGGAATGGTTTTCGAGATTAATAAGGAATAAAACTAGATGTATCGTTTTAATTTGGTGTGAATATTTAAACATCTAACATTTTGTAATGACAACATTGTGAGCACTTTACACCTGGTTATATAAAGTGGTGGATGTTTGTGTGGCTTTAATGCTATAGTGGATATGTTAATGTATATGGGAATGAATGGGCCCTTGCAATTGTCTCGGCATTCTTTTATACTTTCTTGTTTTCCTATTTACTCTCTGCTAATTTCTTCCCACCCCATGGAATCTTGTATTGCTATAATGGTAATGATGAGTTTCACCATAACTATTTTTTTTTTTTTAAAGAGTTGCTACATTCAGTATTTCAAATACTTTAACCAAATTGATGCATATAATATGCATAATTTTTAGATTTTGTTTTGTTTTGGTAATGATGGTAATTTATTTCAGGTGTTCTCGAAGTACAACAAACACCGCAGATTATTACTGGACGATATTCTTGCTTCTATAGCACGTTTACCTAATAGTAAGAGGAGTTTGAGAACTTACAGATTAAATTCTGATGAAAATATTCAGATGTTGACGGCCTTAGTGTTACAGTTAATACAGTGTGTTGTTGAACTTCCGGAAGAGCTGGCACAAGTTGCTGGTGTTAAAAGTAGTAGTGAAAGTGATAGTCAAAATTCCAAAGATTCGAAAGATTCGAAAGATTCTAAAGACGCCAAAGTTGCGGAGGAAAAAAAAAGGGAGTTGAACATGGACAGAGACGTGTTAGTGTGTAATCGCTATGAAACTGCCATGAGTACAGCATATAGTTTTTTATCGGTGTTCCTTCAGAAAACTGGCAGCAAAAGTGAGGAAATTGATTATAGACCACTGTTTGAAAATTTTGTGCAGGATCTTCTTGCAACGGTGAACAAACCCGAGTGGCCTGCCTCTGAACTCCTCTTGTCACTTTTGGGCAAGCTTCTAGTACAAAAGTTTAGTAACAAAAACTCTGATATGGCCCTACGGGTATCTTCGCTGGACTGTCTTGGAGTGGTAGCTGCAAAACTGCGCCGAGATGCAATCTCCTCACAGTTGCAACTGGAGAGTATCAAGGCTACTATCCAGGAAGTGAAAGAGGAGGAAAACCGTGATGCTCCGATGCTGGAGGATGGATCTCCTCCTACAGAAAATGGTACCACAAATACTACCAACTCATCTTCAAGCAAAAAAAGTAAAAAAAAGGTTAGTAATAGTAGGAATATTATTTGGGCTATGCAGTATTGCAAGTAATGTTAAAAATACTTTAATCCTAACTTGGCAAATATAGTTAAGAACCTTATTGTATCTGAAGTTTGAAAAGCAGTATATAATTGAAATGCAAAATGTTTTTTTCTACTGTTAGGTTTCAAAATGCATCTAACATCAAAATTGTCACCCAGACTGTCCAGAAATATTATATATTTATTTTACTTGTATTTTCTTAGGAAATGTTAGATCTGTATTTAAAGTAGGGAAGAAAAGGAAAAAATCATATATCTACCAACATTTTAGCCTGGGTGGTTAACATTCCTTTTGTCATTAACCAGGATTACATTGTGAAATGTGATGGGAGTCAGAACCCCCTGAAAAATGTATGTGCATTACACACAGAAATCACAATAGCGTGATGCATCAAATGAACAAATATACAAGGGCCGTGGATTAAGGCTGAGGTTGATTAAGGCAGCGTCTGGGATCCTCTCGGATGTAGGTTCGAACCCTCATCACAGCTCCTGTGGATTTGTTCATGTATATGCATGTTTTCATACAAAAAATATATTCAAAGGTAAGGTATCTGTATGCAGAGCCAAAAAGAATACCAAAATATATTCTTGTATATACAGTGCCGTGACAGACATCATCGTTTGTGTATTTGACAAAAGGGGACATCTGTTTTGGTAAACTTGAAAGGGGAGACTGGTAAGTTATTTAGCTTGCATAATGAAGACCCTAGTTAAAAAAGTCTGGAATTATAAGTCATGTCCTTGCAAGGCCTCACCAGTACTACTAGGCAGCCTTTGTAATGTTAAGAAGAGCTTGAAAGGACTTTTGGGGTGTTTATAAGCGAGTTTTGTGGCTGCTCTGGGCTAGACTAGGCTTTTTTTCTGTGCCTTCCCTAGCAACAGTATGACTCAACAGAGATGTTTGAAAATATTCCTGTGAATGTGGTGTAGAATGTCCCCTACCTTGACTGTCATGATTGAATCTAAAGAACATTTGAGTGAAATTGCTAAGAAGTTAGTTACTAACCTTCAGAATGCTCAGTTCTCTCTGCTTTGGGTCATTACTGTGCACCATTCTAAAAGTTTTGGTAAACAAAAATAAATAATATTTTTGAAGTTTGTTCTTTGCAGATGAATTAAAAAGGTAAAAAAAAAAGTTTAAAAATAATTCCATATAAGCTGTTGAATATACATATTTTCATGTTTATTTATTCCAATAATAATTATTTCTTAAGTTTAGGCAAAACGTTACACATTAATTTTGTTTTCTTGTAGGGGTTCTCGTTGGCACTTTTTTCCTATTTGGTTGGGGCCTTCCCTGTTCTGGGACTTTCCTGTTTCTTCTGATCTGTTTTCTTGCCAAGGCGAGATGGTGATGGTGCAGGCGATGAGTCACAATAACGTGGCTAAAGTACGATGACCAGACCACACACTAGAATGTGATAGGACGACGACGTTTCGGTCCGTCCTGGACCATTCTCAAGTCGATTCTCAAGTTGACAATCGACTTGAGAATGGTCCAGGACGGACTGAAACGTTGTCGTCCCTTCACATTCTAGTGTGTGGTCTGGTCAACATGGTGATGGTGTTGAAGTTTTCCTGATACTGTAGCAGTATTCTTGGGGATGAATTTTAAGTTTTCTCCCCCTCTTCCTTTGCCAATGGAGGGGGGGGGGAGGAAATCATTTGGATGGGTACATGTCGCTGTGGAGCATAAGTCAACAGAGTCTGCCAAGATTCTCAATGTCTTGTGCAGGCACAGATTTTGACTCTGGGAAGCAACTGAGGGACTGCTCAGAAGGGGATGGAGGATTTCTTTAATTCGGTTCACTTATTTTGTGCTTTATTTATTACTTCTTAGCAATGAGAATTGATATGGTATCACTAGTGCTGTTCTGTTTGTAACAGAAAGGTGGAAGCGAGAAAATGAAAGAAAATAACGGACCCTCGGATGAAGAACAAGAGCGGACAATGTTCTTGCAACGTGTGCTCTTAGATTGGCTGGCAGTAAACTCTGGAAGTGAATCTGCCTTACTCCATGCGAGACATTTTTTTATTGGTCAGTGGTATCGAGAAGCATTCTCAGAGATCATGCGTCAAAAGCAAGGACCTCTACCGCAGCCTAGTGCAAGAAAATCAGGGAGTCATAACAAGAAGAAGAGAAAGAGAAAAGGTAATGTAAATAGAGAGAAAATATATATGTATAGTGCTTCGCTCGGTGTTGAACTGATAATATGTAATAATAAAACTTTTTATTATTATATTCAAATAATATTAATTCTATATTCTTGCCTTTTACAAGTTGATGAAAGTGAAGAAGAAAGCAGTGAAGAATCAGATGATGAAGATGATGAAGGGAAGAAAGGGCAAGTAGATGAGGCTTTAGTGACAGAGGTTACACAGCTTGCAGAAAAAAGAAAGTTATTCCTTCTCACTAAGGTACAGTTTCTCACTAAAGCTCTTATTTTTTAAGTGAATATTAGTTAAAACTGTTCTCATGTGGCATCTGATTTTTTTTATTGGATTTAAGTGTTAATTTTTTCCGTTTCCCATTTTTGTTTCCCTATCATGTCATAATTATCAACCAAGTGCATGTTTATGTTGTAGTCCATGATACAGTGTGATTTATACACTGCTTCTTGTTGATTTTTTAATCTTGCCAATGTTTACCATGCTACCAGTGTGAATGGTTGTCAACATATTCACTTTACATCTGTCTTTCCTACGCACTGCAAGAATATTGTCGCATTATTTTATCTGGCACTTGCCTACTACATTATTATCTCCAAACAGATACAAAATGTGATGAAATTCTATGTTAATAATTTGTTAATTAAAAATTTAGCATTTCCAAATGATTTTGGTGTAAAGATATACAAAAAATGTTGTTATTTGTACAATTAAACATATTAATTGTTTTAAAACTTAACTTAGACTGGATGCACCAAACAGATCAAAACAGGTCTTGTGTTTGAGTACGGTTTGACTAAAGTTTAGATTTTTTGGAAACTGCATGAATATAAGTAATATGTATAAATTCAGGTAATATGGCATATTTCAACTTGACACAAATATTTTACTGACTGATCATTGCTATCTAACTTCAGATACCACCCTTTCCACCAGCATCACCTGGAGCAAAAACACAGACTTTGCAAACTCACATAGGATATGAAAATGCCGAACTCATCACTAGATACCTTGCATCAAAGAGACCCTTTTCTCAGAGTTTTGACATGTATCTTAAACAGGTAAGTTAGGTACAAGGTGACAGAGTATATATTTAAGTATCCTTGACAGTTATTCCATATGTTTTAAAAGAAAGTAAATTAGATAAAATAAACATGCCTTAAACAATTAAATAGGATAAACATCCTTAAAATAAAACACAGTTAGGATCTTATTTTCACAAATAATGATGAACTCGTAAGAAAAATCATTGAGAAAAAGGAATTACTGAATATGACACCAACCTTGAATTGTGATAGCATTGACATCATGCATAACATTTTTGCATGATGCAAATGCACATAATTACAAAATAGTCACAAAGTTTATATGATCCTGCCCAACTTGGTTTAGAGCAGATCCTACTGGTATGTACTGCATGCAGACTTTACAAAAGCTTTCAACAAATGTGATCATGGTGTAATAGCACATAAGATGCACACAAAAGTATCTTAGATGTTTGAATTTGTTTGCTTACAGTTTGATACACAACATTTAAATTATCTCTAGGGAAGGGATGGGAACTATCAGGAGTAAGGGCTAAACCATTACAATTATATGGCATTTGGAAGGTTAAGGATTTGGGATGGGATGTAGGGAAGGAATGGTGCCCAACCACTTGGACAGTTAGGGTTTGAATGCTGACCTGCATAAAGCAAGACTGTCGCTCTACTTTCCAGCCCAAGTGGCTGATGCCATTCATCCCCCCCCCCCCCCTCCCATTCCAAATCCTTATCCTGATCCCTTCTAAGTAGTTAAAGAATTATTAGAAAATATTTACAAAATGTTGGGTTCATGTGTAATTATAGATAGGGAGTGTGAGTCATATTGCATCCATTTTTAGAAGTTTTTAATAATAGAATACTTGTAAAAATGTATTGGGTAAAGTTTAAAGTTACAATGTGTTGTAGCTCATAAAGTTTAATTTTCAACAGATTCTGAGAGTTTTAACGGAGTCTGCGATCGCAGTCCGCACAAAGGCTATGAAGTGCCTAACTATGGTGGTAGAAGCTGATCCTGCAGTTCTGTCTCGTAATGACATGCAGCTTGGTGTTCACCACTCCTTTTTAGACCACTCTACTTCTGTTAGAGAAGCAGCTGTTGATCTTGTTGGAAAGTTTGTGTTATCACGTCCAGAAGTCTTGAACACCTATTATGAAATGATTTCTGCAAGAATATTGGTAAATTATCAATTATTGTTTATTTACTTCTCATGAATAGCCTATCATTATAATTTAATTATTTTTATTTGTGTGTATATATTGATTATTATATTGTGATAATAATATAAAATAATTTATAAGGGTTTTTGTTAATACAAAGTATAATTGTACATTCAGGACACGGGTGTTAGCGTAAGAAAACGTGTTATTAAGATCTTGAAAGACATATGTCTTGAATGTCCTGACTTTACCAAGATCCCGGAGATATGCGTGAAGATGATTAGAAGAATCAACGATGAAGAAGGTATCAAGAAGTTAGTGCAGGAGGTCTTCCAGGTGAGGCCTTTGTTTCATGATAAATGTTAGAAAATTGTTACCCATCTGGTGAATTAAAATAACATAAGAATGAAGGTAACTGCAGAAGGCCTATTGGCCCATAAAGGAATTGCTTTACAGTGATGTGGATTTGTGCTCTGGGCAGTAGTTTTCTTAAAGCAAATCTCTGAACTGCAATGATTACTAAAAATTGTTTGTGGAGTTTAATATTTCAGCTTGAAGGTAAAATGTTGAACAACATAATAGTATCCACTCAATATGTCATTAGTTGTCATTATATTCAACACTTGATTGCTGGGCTGTTCCTCAATAGATCCCCAGTGCATTATTCCAACAGAGCCTTGAAGAAACTGTCTTTGGGCTGAAAAACAAACAAATAAAAACAGGTTAATCAAGGTACAAAAACATAGGGCCTGACCCATGGGGAAGGGGGGGGGGTCACAAAACCAGGGCATGGGAAAGAAAGAACTCTTTACATGCAGGGCAACTGGAAAGGTGCCCAAAGAGTCACACAGGCTCAGTGAGGATGGGGAATCAAATAGGCCAGGAGGCAGAGGAAAAAAACTAGCTAGAATGGCCCATGGAAGGGAATAGTGACAGACCAATGCTGAATAACCTGAAAAATAAATTGAAGCCAGCAAGCAGAATGGCAAAGTCAACAGAAGTGGATTTTTGTACATAATTTTGGACTTGCTTATTAAGGTCACATAAGGCCACACTGAATGGCCAGAAGGGTGCAGGTTCCCCAACCCTGCTCTAGACCCTCTCCCTGTAGACTCCGGTATGTAACTAACCACACCACCACCACCAGTATCTCATGTATCATTGAGGACTGTGAAACTTGGTGGGTTGCAGAGAATTACAGGAAGACCATTACAATCTCTAGAAGTCAAGAGTACAAATGACTGAATTCAACTCCAACAAGTTCAAGGTAGTGAAGATGGGAAAGGGTGATAGGAGACCAAAAGGAATCGGTAATCGGTATCTTAAGGAAAAGACGCCTACAGAAATCAGAGAAAATGATTTAAAAGTGGATATAATTTCAGCAGTAACAATGAAGTTTTACTGAAACTAGATAACAATAGCAGTATATGGGATGCTGGCAAACATTAGAATGGTATAAAAGAACCTAAATATGCAGTCTTTCAAGAATGCCTATACTCTATCTCCTTTGTTAGACTAATATTAAAATACTCTTCTTTAGCATAGAAAATGCACCTCTTGTAGCACAAAATTAAACAGGGGAAGGTGCAGAGGGTTACATCATAGTATCCTTGAGGACAACAAGTGGAGTGTACTAAAAGTAGTGTGGGAAACCACCTCTTTACATAATATCAATGCCAAATACAACCAAATACTGAAACATATGGAAATTTAAAAACAAAAAATGACCAGGTACACTGAGGTATTAGTTCTCGCTGTTATGTAGTCACTGTTAGGCAAGTACCTGCCACAGATTTTTGTTATATATACTGTAAATAGATTATTGGTATAGATTGCAGAAGACTAAATAATTACTCTATTTACCTGCAGTTATGTATGCAACAGGGTTCAGAGTGTTTTTAAATATTCATATTTTCCCTTCTGTTGTTCAGTTTATTTATATGTTTTCTTAATGATCCTTTCCCTGTTGTGTATAATAATTTACTGCATAGTCTGCTTAACATCACTGGGTTACTTTTACCAATTGAGTTAAGGAATTTTAAATGTAAGATTTCTTTCTCCATGCTAGTGAAGACCAAATTGATAATGGTGTTTTGCTTTCTCCTGCTGATCGTGTGTGTGCTGCCATATGAATGTATCAGTCATCAGAGTCTGTGTTTTCTGACCTGGCCTCATTTATTGTCCAATCTATATATGCGCAACTTACCTTTCCCCACTTTAATAATTAATTTGTCTTTCTGGATCAACCTATAACCCGTATGCAGGAGATGAGTCACAATAACGTGGCTAAAGTATGTTGACCAGACCACACACTAGAAGGTGAAGGGACGACGACGTTTCGGTCCATCCTGGACCATTCTCAAGTCGATTGTGATTACGACAATCGACTTGAGAATGGTCCAGGACGGACCGAAACGTTGTCGTCCCTTCACCTTCTAGTGTGTGGTCTGGTCAACAACCTGTAACCCATTGTAGGTTTTGATTATCTTGAGTAATCTTTGTATTAGTCTGTTATAGTCTTCTGTTGTGCATGCGTTATTGAGAGATGGATTATACACGTGTTTACAGGTCAATGTTGAGATGTATATAGTCTATTGAAGAAATGCAAAAATATTAATTATTTTTACTTTGATTTAATTCAGAATATGTGGTTTACACCAGTAAGAGAGAGGCCACATCTTGATGAAGAAGCTCTGCTCAGAAAAGTCAATAATATTACTGAGGTAGTGGTGGCGTGCAGGGACACAGGCCTTGACTGGTTTGAGCAGCTTCTACATAGTGTAAGTTATCAATGTAGTTTTTTATATGTGCTTTTCATTATTTTTTCCAATTTTTTCATTATTTGAGTAAAATAAGTTCTCGCTCTTGGTTGTTGTTGATTGCATGCATGACCCACTGATTGGCTGGAACCTCACAGCAAAGTGAGTTTTGCAGCATGCAGGCAAGTGCCTCCCTGCAACAGTAGACCTTTTTTTACAGACACCATCATGTCGCCACCATTCCAGATGTCTTGTAGTTCTTGGGAAAATAGCTCACACGGCTTACCGAAAGGGAAACCGATGAGGGATTGGCTCAGAGTCCGGCTTTTTTATGAGGTGTCTGCTGCACCCCTTATCACTTTTATTACACCTCTGAGTTTAGTGTACCCACTGACTCACACACAGGCAGGATCCAAGAGTCAATGCTCGATCCTGCAAGCACCAATAGGTGAGTACACATGTTAGACTCCTTGGTCAGGTGTTTCAAGATGGGTTGTGTGGATCACTGACCGTTTGTACGCTGTGAAAACCGCCCACAAGGAATGGGATTGTTTCTGCGACCATTGAAGGGTAACCATGGCACCCCGCAGTTTCACTCGCCGAACAAGAGGAGAAACCATAGCCACACTCATTGTTGTTAGGATACCAATCCATCCAGGTCTTTGACATACCCAAACATCAATGGGTTGTGGTGACCTACTATGATGTGAAATATGCCCACCTTTGCTGGAGTGGGTGGAAGCATACTCAAGCATACCTGGGTTGCTTTGTTACATCCCCACTCAGCCGACAGCCAGTGAGTTGAATACCCTCAGTTTGACCATCACGGTTCCATCAGTTTGGCTCTTGACAATTTCACGTACTCATGAACTCTTTAAAAGTTCTTTTAAATTTTCCCCTTGTTTTCTTTCCTATTGGTTGTCAGTTGTGTGGTGTTATCTCCAAATCATATTTTCTCTTATCAGCATCAACATTTGAAGCTGTGGATGCAGTTAGTCTCTTAATATTTTCTCCTCAAGCCCATTCTGCTTGTTCACCACTTGTTCTCCGAGGGAATACTGCACTTCGTTAAGTCCCTGTATGTATTCACTTACCAGAGCTAGTTTTGTGCAGGAATTTAGCTCTATCTACTGAGCCCCTGATTTTGCCATCAGTTATCTACTGTATAATTTAAATCTTTTTTTTGTTTTCGTCATTCAGGTACCTAGTTTTAAAACAGTTACCTTATTCTTTCTCGTACTCTAATTAAGATCCCTTGTTATTTTTTTTTTTTTTTCTACTGGGATCCAGGACCAGAATCTGGTTCTCAAACAAAGTGATGGAAGAGTGGATATTAGATAGCAACTCAAAATCTTACCAGGAAGTATATGCAAAACCAAAGAAACCGCTTGACAGAAAGAAGTGTAATACAAATGATGGTTACAAGATGAAAGTAATCCCAGCTCCCACTTGCTTGTCTGCCACCAGATGGCAGCCGAGGCTGTCTATGGTCCTTACACTTTCCCACCTCATTAAACACCTATTACTGTGAGGGCTGCTACTTTTAAAACATAAGTGATGTTGGATTTTCCTTAAATCACTTACGTGTGAAGCCATTGCATTTACTTTTGTGTAAATGCATCCGGGCAATTGTGTTTATACCACCCACATTACATTTTCTCCTCTTATTTTGTTTGGATTTCTCCACTTAAGATGTCAACCTTATCAAAGTCGCCTTGTTCCCAGGGTAGTGCTTGGAACATTACGAAAGTGAAGCCTGTTGAGGGTAGAGTTGTTGTGTTACCTGTATGCTTGTGTATATGTTGTATCTTGCCTTATCATCTGTGTGTTCATGCTGTGCGTCTACAATGGGTTTGTGCTTGAAAAATATTAAAGATTGTTTTCTTATCTGTCGCTTCTTATGCCTTTCCTCGAAATCTGATTGTTGGGGTTAGGTGTACAATAGTCAACAATGCTTCCATTGTGCCTGATACGTCTACCTGTGCTTTAACAATCTAGGCAATTAGATGAATACAATTTGGTGAGTACACTATCATCATCCAACAACCACCCTTTCCTTCTTCATCCACCTTCACTTTTTCAAACATTACTTCTTTTTCTTAAGGGTCTGATTTGTATATGTTCAGAGTGGATTTTCATTTTTATTGATAAAAGTTCCTAATATTGTTTGTTTTGTGAGATATATTATACAGAAGTACCTCAGATTTCTCCCTCTGTTATGATCAATACACACCACCTTCAACTAGCAGATACCTGCATCAACTTACTCAAACTATTTCATTATAAATATAGAAAGTAATAAAATAAGATTGAAGTTCATAATTGTTTATTGTGAGCAAAATACAACAAATAATTTTGACACATACTCTCTTTGGGAAACGTAAAACGCAGGTGATCACTTCTGTCTATAAACATTGTGGTTCCTCTTACTTAACCAGTCATTATGCTTAACAGTTTAATATAGATAAAAGTGATGTACATATTTTATAATGTTGATACTGTTTATTGTATTAATTCCTCCACATTATGCACAAGTATGTGGTGTATTTATTACTTTTTCTGTTTTCATGTTCAGATGTTTAAACCTAGAGAAGATAAAGAGGATGTTACTAAGGTCAACACAGAGCCCCCAAAGTCCCTAGTGACGGCATGCAAGCAGATAGTTGATTGCTTGGTCAGACACATCCTGGTTCTTGAAGAAGATGGGCAGGAAAGTCATCCGGGCGATGAACCACGGACCACAACACAGCGTATTTTAGCATGCCACAAGACACTCTATTTATTTGCAAAAATCCGTCCCCAGCTTTTGGTGGACCACGCAATAACACTTCAGCCTTACTTAGCGTGGAGATGCCGGGTAAGATTCTTGTTTATGGATTAGTTCAGGAAAGTTTTTTTTAGCAAATATTTCTGTTAGGCTTTGCGAGGTTAATTTTTTTTTTTACTGTTGTGGTTCAATTTTCAATTAGGGAAAATATGATTATTAGGGTTTCTTATGGTTTATCTTATTTTTTCCAGTTCAACTTTCTTGAGATTTCCATTAATATCTTAAGAATTCCTCATAATACTGTACAGTATTGTTGCCGAATTGAGAAGTATTGCTGCTCTTGAAGTTGATGATTGTATCCCAATAGTAAATTTTCTGGGCTGGACCCCAAAGTAGCTCCATGGTGATTAGGCACGTCAAGCATATTCAGTGTAAAGTCTCCCAATTGTACCAGGTCACAAAATGTATGAGGCTTATTAGAAATTGGGATCAGAATCTAATTCTCTCAAAGTGGAAAAGAAAGCATGGAGGTCAGAGAAACCCAGAACTTAAGAACTGTCATGAAAGTCACATGGGAAACAAAATAAACCACTTCTCTTAGGAAAGAAATGAAATTTGGAAAACAAGGTAAATGATAGTTAATAACTGGTAAACAACCTTCGCTGCAACTCTTGCGGCTGTCACCTGGTAGCAACTGAGGCCGTTTGTGGTGCCAGTCTGCCATCCTCCTCACGTGCCAGGTACTGACTTAATCATAACTCCCATAATGAGATCACTTTTTGTTACCCTTAGCTAAATGGTGTTGGTGTTTCTTGACACATTTTATTCTGTGCAGAACTGTGCTTTCATTTTTGTTTAATGATTACACTTCACAGTTGTCTTTATATCACCCATTAGTGTGGGTTTCTATCTTGTTTTGAGTTCTACTTTAGGTTGAGATGGAAACCCTTTCTACACCAGCGTTATTCCTGGGTTTTCCTTTGCATCTTTTGAGTGGGCCAGATTCTGGTACTGGCTTTTGGTAGGCAGTCATGGGTGAGTCTCTCCTGATGTGTTCCTAAGACTTGGATACTTACAGGTTGTAGCATTGGGGAGTTCCTGAGTGGTCCATCAGAAAGAGGCATTTCATTACATTAAACACTGGATTTTTACTTTTAAATGCAGAATCCTTCCTTTTTGAATGTATGTATTTCATTAGAAAAATAAAATGCAAAAATATTTTTGTTGGGTGTTGGCTCTTTTAACCGTGTGACACTGTACAATGCCAGAAGGAATATTGATCACCGGTCTGGTCAATATAAGGGCAGATATATGATTTTTTTTTTTTTTTTTTTTTTTTTTTTTTTTTGTCTTTTGTCTTTTGCTTGTTTTTAAATTCATATCTTCCATTTCATGAGAATAACAAGTAAAATAATTATATTTTTGTTTTTTTCTCAGTCAAGATGGCAATTTTGATGATGACAATCCTTAAAGTGAAGCACTCTTGGGCCATTTTCATCTCTGGTCATCTCGCGTACATTCTGCACCTACTTTATTCTTGTATTGGGTCCTGTCAGTATTGTTGTCCTCTCGTTTTCAAGTTGGCATTTTTGTTGGCTCGGGTTTCTGGCATTTGTTTCATTGATCTTCATGCTCCCTCAGAAGCAAGGATTCTATTCTCTCAGTCCATGTAATTGTTCTTGCCACCTTCGGCCTTCTTGGCTGTTTTCATTTAAGTATTAGCTTTCCTATTCCAAATGGGGTCACTTTGACATTGATGGTTGGTTTATCCAGCCAAGGTGCTTTAACCCTTAAACTGCTCAACACATCAATAGCTGTAGTGAGTAACTGTAACAGAATTGTGCATTTTCCAAGTGGAAATACCCAAATCTGTAACAGTAAAGGAGTTTGCAATCCAAGAGACAGATCCGGTACTATGGAACATATTGATAGTAACACAATAGATTACTGGATTTATAGTGGGCCCTTATAATGTCAGAATCATGATAGCAACCTTTCAAACTCACACAGTGTATAAAACAGCTGGAGTAGAGAATTTGAAAGCAAAGTATTTATCAAACAGTGGGTTCTAACGTGAGCTGTGGAATGGTGAGTATGTAAAACGTGAATGGCTACTCTATTCACCATCCCAAGGTCGTTTGTACTGTTTTCGTATGTTGTCTGTTGTCCAAGAATGAATCTTCCTGTGTTACATTGGGTTCAATGATTGGAAGCACAACAATGTTATTGTAGAACATGAAAATGGAGAAGAACATGGAAAGTGCATGGCAGCATATTTGATTAGACATAAAGAAACGAAGTGTAGATTTTTTATTACTTGAACAACGTCGCTCAGAGCAGGAATATTGGCATAAAGTGTTGACACATGTGGTTTCTGTAATTTGCTTTCTTGTTTCTAGAGGTTTGCCATTCATGGAGGAAATTAGATTATTGGGTCAGCAAAAAAAGGCAAGAGCTGCTGAGTGAATTTGACCCTTTCTTGGAAGAACATCTCAAAATGTATGGAAATCCTTGAAAAGGAAATAGTCTTCTGTCTTCTTCTTCATAATGTATTTTTTCATAATTCATTTTTTTTGAGTGGCATAATAGTGTACTCAGAAAAATGCTTTTCACAAGCTTGAAGTCTATTTTATGATTTTTATTGCATGTACATACTTTATACAAATTCCTTAGCCAGTGTGCTAACCAGTTTGTAATGACCTTCAACATATGTTTTTGGTTTTCCAAAAACACTTGAAGAGAATTGAAATGTCTGTAGAAAATTCTTCAGGAGGTTGCTCATTTAGGAAAAATTTTCTTTTCTAATAATAATCAAATGTTTTATATTGTTAAGATGAATATTTGTAAATACTGATGATTCTCACCATAGCAGAATAGCTAGTTAATAGCATTCTCTGTGCTATTATTTATGTTGGTATGATGTCAGGTAAATTGTTTTATTAATAAGTAAGTCCATAGTTACTACGTATTAATTGTTCTCAGTTATTATTATGCTTTATTTTTATTTACAAAATATCACATTTGTCTATGGAATGTACAAAGATCATGACATTTCTTAGTTGTGAATTTATATTCTACTTAGTCACTATAAGTTGTTTGTTTCTCTTCATGCAGACGCAAGTAGATTACACAATGATTGGTGTGGTGGCACGAACGTTAGAACTAGTTGTACCCCTAATGGAGCACCCAAGTGAAACCTTTCTCTCACAACTTGAGGAAGATGCTGTCAAGTTAATTTTACAGCATGATCGAACAGTCATCACATCATGTCTAGCACTTCTTGGGTCAATTGTCAACACAGTTACCAAAAATTACAGACTCATTAAGGATTGTTTTAATAGGTAAGTAGAGTTTTTAGTTTTATGTTGTTAAATATAATACAAATATTAGTTTTAAATTTGTAAATTTTAATGAATAGTTGTATGTAAACTCCTTGGTTATTCAGCACATACATACATGAGATCATGAGTGAGGGCCACGTATGAATGTTTGTGTGATGCAAACTCAGTGTAGCAGCTGAATGAGTTGACCAGACCACACACTAGAAATTGAAGGGACGACGACATTTCGGTCCGTCCTGGACCATTCTCAAGTCGATTGTGATGAGGAGGTAGGGACAGACAATAAATAGGCAAGAGAGAGCTGAGGAGGAAAGTCAGGTGTAGGGGATGGTAGTAATGGAAACTGCAGCAGGCCTATTGGCCCATACGAGGCAGCTCCTATTATAACCACCGAAGGAGAAGTAATAGGAAAAAGAAGAGGATAGCAAGGGAGCGTAGGAGAAGACAATGTAGGTGTAAGAGCGTAGGTGTGTGGTCTGGTCAACATACTTCAGCCACGTTATTGTGACTCATCGCCTGCAGCTGAATGAGTAATTGAAGTACAGTTTAACTTTAATGTGTGCACATAATACAGTTTTTTTCACAGACAAAGTACCATGTAGACTAGTTGAAAATCTGAGATGTGTGAAAGAACACTATTTTCTCCAAACCATTACAACTTGTATAGATGCAAAGGCTTGGCGGACTTGAAAGGGTTCAGGATAAGGATTACAGATGGGACACATGAAGCTTCTGCCGTCCACCCCAAGTGGTTGGAAGGACAAGAGTATAGTTATGGTGATATATATAGAGAATATAATTGTGTGTATGAAATATATGTGAATGTTGAAGCACAGCAAATGATCATTTGAAATACCTTGACTGTGTGATTGCTAAAAAGAAATATCTATGCAAACTCTTCAGCATTCCGATGATGCTAAAATGTGTCATCCTTACTCCGACGGTAAATGTTCTGATAATGCTAAAATGTGCCGTTCGCCTTGAAATTAAAAAACTTAATTTTTTTTTTTAACACTGGGCATAGCTTAACAAAGGTTCATATATTCAGCTTCATCATACAAATTCTATAATCAAATTGCATTTAATCTTGCAACTATACTCCAGTAAATTATTTTTCTAACATTTTAACACCAAGTTTATAATAATAACCCAATACTGTACATGACTGAGAAAACACAAGAGAATAACAATTTTAGGTGTTGCTGAGCAGGACCCTCGGATGCCTGGAACAGTTAGTGAGGCACGCTCGGACGGGTCGGTACGTTAGTGTTAAAGTATAGAGTAGGATCGTTCAGGAAAGGAAATAGCTGTTATAATGAAAACATGATGAGGAATACAAGATAGGAAGAGATGCAGCTAGAAGACTCCATAGAGTGATGGGTCTGACTTGCATGTATGGTTGCAAGACCATAGTGTAGTATCAAATGGGAAAATCAAATATTTTAATTTTGGATGCTCATCACCACACAAGTATTTATAATCTTTCCAGTGTTCTGACCTCAACTGCTGTGCTACGTCGTTCATTTTTGTATCAGATTTTATTAGTAGAAAATGGACAATCTGAGAAGCATGTGTGGAGTTAAGAATATATAAGTTAGAATGAAACCATTATGCATTATGTCAAATACAGCAAGATTGAGAAGAGCATAATGAAATGGTTTGTATATATTGAACAAATGGATGATGGTAGACTGGTAAGGAGAGTGTATTCAAGTGAACTTGTTGACAGGAGTTA
The DNA here is from genome assembly GCF_040958095.1 of Procambarus clarkii. Lineage (NCBI taxonomy): Eukaryota > Metazoa > Arthropoda > Malacostraca > Decapoda > Cambaridae > Procambarus > Procambarus clarkii. The sequence continues at coordinate 28,913,786 of NC_091184.1, read as the reverse complement.
TGAAATGCTGGGAAGAATGCATGTGGACATAATGTGAAGCTTTGGGAATTATATTTGGATAATTCTTGGATTATGGTAAGGAACAAGGCTGGGTGGTTTGTAAGAACAGGATAAATGTGTTTTTGTGTGTAATGTATAGTATATGACAATTTATAAGGAGCACTATACATACAAATGAAGTGGTGGATTACTGCTGTGGAAGTGTTAGTTTATCATTAATGATATGCTATACTTTGTTGTATGGTGAGATGATGAATGGACAAGTGATATTTTTAATATTTAACAATTTAATAACAGTAACATTATTTGACTTTGTTGCCCAAGCTTTTTTCTTCTGGTTAATACCTTCCCACCCCATAAAAGTTGAAAGTGAAGTAATTATAATGGAAGTATGTACTTACCCATCAGTCACTACGGGGTGAGGGAGGACTAGCTCTTTATGCCTCACCTCCTAACCGTTTATACCTGACACACTAATTTCCTCACTCACCATTAACATTTTCATCATATTTTTTCTTAAAATTATTATATAATTGCCTTCAATGAGTTCTATTTGCCTAACACCTGTACAGGAAATGAGAACTTCCTTACATCTCTTAACTCATTTGTGTCCAGCTTCTACTAATGTTCCCCCTTTCTAGATCTTTTTAATTTAAATAGACTTCCTTTGTCCACTTTGTTTGTTCCCCTTAGGGAATAACTACTTGTATGTTGTTATCATATCCCCTCTTTTTTTTTCTTCTCCTCTTAAGGTTGTAAGGGCAAGTTCTCTCAATTCTGGTACTAATCAAATTGCAAACCTCTGTACTTGAGTTTCTCCTATGTTTCACAAGGTGTAGGTTCCATGCTGGTGCTGCATACTCAGGTGAAGGTCTTGCATTGGCAGTGTGTAGGGACTTGAAAACCTCCTTGTTTAAATTCTTAAATGACATCCATATATTTGCTAACGTTCCATATGCTGCTGGTGTGACCCTGTTTGCTTGAGCTTCTGATTGGCATTGACATTAAGTCTACTCCTAGATCTCTCTCTCATATTGTTTCTTGCAGTTGCCTTTTATGGTACTGTATGGTTAAATACAAGTTTCCTCTATCTCTTACCAATTGTCATTTCTTTATGCTTGTTTGGATTGAATTCCACCAGCCATTTATTTCTTGTTCTACATGGTTTTTAATGCTTACCATGTCCATACACTGATAACCATCATTTACAGTATACTGTAATTTATTTTTGGGATATTTGTTCTTCCCTGGTTGCAGATTTTAAATCAAATTACTGTTTATTTTTGTTGGGGTGGGGATATTGCATTCTTTATTTTTTATTTTGTTATTTGTTTGTTTTTGTTTGTATTTGTATTTGTTTTTAAAAGATTTTCATATAACTTTGTGCCTCATGAAATATACTGGAATTAGAGACAGACGAAGACTCTTGATCTCCCTAGTTAATATGAACTTTTTCTTTATCCTCAGATATCACAGCTTTATTGTAGATTATAAAAGATTAAATGAGGACAATCCAGATAATTCCAAACTAGAAACCTTGAAACCTCTCTTCAGAAGAGCACTCTACACCATTGGTCTCCTTTTAAAACACTTTGACCTCAAAGATGAAAAAGTCAGATGTGGATTATCGGTAAGGAGTGTAAATAGTGTTCGTATCATTAAGGCATGCTTTCTAGTTTTACCTTATTCTTTTGTTAAATATGACATATAATGATTTGATTAGCATTAGTTTATAGCATTATGGTGGTCAGTCAATTGATACTAACCAGGGCTCTGCCTCTGGACCCCACCAGTTCTTAATGCTCTGTTCAGAACATCTTGATCTTCAGTTCAGAAAAAACTTCATATTTTTCCTTTTTAATTTGTGTGTGCTTTCCAACAGTATACAGAATAGTTGGAGAAGCTTTTTAACTGCATCTAATCTCATTATTTTGTATGAATACATTTTATTGAGTACCAATTACTTGGATTTTCTATCATTAGCACGAGTGTAACTGCTTCTCGATGCAAAGTGTTGAATTTTGTTTTCTTCTCAGTATCAAACACTTGTTTCAGGTATTGTATCAAAGGGTTACTGCCATATCAACTTCGTTTTTACTTATATATTTTTTAATTTGTTCCATCTCTACAATTATTTGGCTTTACGTGCCATGAACCCATATAAATTGCATCAAGCTGCGACATTTAGTAGACTCAAGTTGTGAAACCTGTTCCCTTATTGAGGAATGTATACATCACATACACTCTTCCATGTATTTTAAATGCCTGAAGATTGGACATTTTTTGAAGGTCATGCAAGTGATGATTTCTTGGCCCAAATGAACAAGAATGTGTTGAAAGAATAATGATTCTTTCAGTATGAGCAAAGGTCAATTTAGTTATGTCTTGAAATTTGGTTGACTGCTTATTTCTTGAGATTTGGTCTTTACACAGGATTTCTTTCATTTGTTCTCTTAACATAATGGAGCTCAGTTGTTTAACATCTCTCTGAACTCTGCTTTCCACTTAACGTTTAGAGGGTACAATTATCTCAGCCCAGGAAGACAGCTATGTTCAATTCTTAAAATATTATTACATTTTTTAGACGTTTACAAATGAATTAAGGATATTTAAAAAATAAAAAAATAAAATCATATTCAGTAAATTACTTGAGAAAATATTGAGGCACTGTAATAGGATAGACATTATACACACAGAAATCACAATAGTGTGATATATCACGATACACTGTATATATAATATATATATCCATCCATCCATCCCGGTTATATAATCCCGGTTGCAATTCTTTTACCATGTCGTGGCACAATCGATTAAGACGTGTCTGGGTTCGAACCCTCATCACGGCCCTTGTGAATTTATTCATCTGATGGGATAGAACTTGGACCCCAGGACTATACAGGCACTCGTTACCCTACACACTCACACACACTGACAGCTGACGGCCTGAGAGCTGAGTGGACAGTTCTCGGGATTCGTAGTCCTGAGGTTCCGGTTTCGATCCCCGGTGGAGGCGGAAACAAATGGGCAGAGTTTCTTTTACCCTGATGCACTGTTACCTAGCAGTAAATAGGTACCTGGGAGTTAGACAGCTGCTACGGGCCGCTTCCTGGGGGTGTGTAACAAAAAAGGAAGCCTGGTCGAGGACCGGGCTGCGGGGACACTAAGCCCCGAAATCAACTCAAGCTGACACTACACTACTTACATTTACCTCCTTGGATATATAGAATTTTAAATTAAATTCTGATAATTTGGATAAAGAGTTATACCTTAATTTTGTTTTCTCAAAGTATTTAATGAAATAAAATTTATATGGGAGAATAAGGAAAAATATTATCCACTTTAATATTTTAAATAAATATTTGTTTGGGTGTAATAGTGCCACATGCTCCAAATTTTTCTATCCAGGGATTTTTTAATTACAAGGTTTACTTTTTGTAAATGAAAACTGTCAGATTTCCCTAGAATTACCAAGAAAACTTATTAATTATAGGGAAACCATAACCCAATTTCCTTAAATTTGTATAGTGAAAACATGAACCCCGATTCACTACAGGTGAACCAAATATATCATTGGATATATGTCTTCATCTAAGGGGTTAAAGTGCAGGAAAATGTTGCCATCCATTGGTGAACGTTTTTGGTGGGAAGCACTTCTATCCACTTTGAGGCTGTTTCCATCAAGGTGAACCTAGTGCCTAGGACATTTACCTCACTTTTTTTGTGTGTTTCTGTCAGAACTGCTGGTTTTGGCTTGGATTGGACTTTGTGGGGTGCATGGATTGAACTTTGGCCTTTGTTTATGAGGACAGGCTGCAGGATGGAATGTTTCATTGCACTCGATGCTGCATTTTTCAACATTTTTCATTAATATATTTTTTTAGGCTTCGACCTTCTTGTAACTAAATGTTTAATAAGGATATGATTGATACATTTGAATACACAGCCTCTTTCCTGTTTCCCGGTTGTGTCTACCGTTTTACCTCCATATAACATTTACAATCATATGTCTTATCGTACTCTGATATGCTTACATATTTTCTTTTAATTTACATATACTTTTAAAGTTACAATCTTGGATTACTATGTTTGCATTATACCAGATAAATATTTCATGTTATTTAATAACCAAACCTTATTGAATTCGCATTACAATAGTGTTTAATCTCTTTTAAAATGTAGATACAATACAGTAATTAAAATTCCTAAACTGCATTTATATGTAACAGTCAAATTTTCTAAACTTACAGGATGACATTACTGAACAAGTATTCGAGACGCTTATGTACTTCATGGATTCTCCTGATATGAACCTTCGTTACTACACCTTACAAGCTTTGGGATTTGTCTGCATTCGGCATTATGAATTGATGATGGGGAATCGCTTGAAACAGCTGTATCACGTGTTGTTACTTGAGCCGTCCGTGAGCAGCCGGCTTCGAATACAAACCCTTCAAAATATCGAGACATACCTCCAGGAGGAAGAGGTTCGCATGATCAAGCAAGATCAGGAATGTGAGCAAATTTATTGACTTTATTCATTATGAAATTTGAAGATGCAATTTCGGCAAATTATAATACATGACTATAGTATAGATTCATATTGGGTTTACATTTTTTTAGTTACCTAGCATGCTTAGCATCTTAAGCAAGACTAAGACTAATAAAATTATGAATACCTTGTATTATAGGGTCATGAATTAATAATACAATAGCAACAGTAGTAATTTTGTATTTGTGAGTGAAATAATCATATACAAAATGTAGTTCCATTTATTATATATAATATAATACAAAAATATAGATTAGAGTACAGGTGTTCAACTCTATATGGTATCGTAATGCAGTTCTGTTTTATATCTCATTTGTGAATATCATTTGGGGATTTTCACAAAATTCAGATGTGTGCGAGTTTGTGCTGTTTCTAACTCTACCAGAAAGAGGTGTTTCATTACATTTAACACTGGGGTTTTTATTTCCTCCTTTACTGGTATGATCTGTGTACGTGGATTTATTCTTCTCAAATACAGTTAATTGTGTGCATGCACACCTATAAATAATTATAAAAGCTCATTGTTCATACCTTTTCTTTTTTAACAAAGGGGCTAAGCAGAAAACCAGAGAGAATTTGAAGGAAATGTGTGATGTCCAGTCTGGCATGGCCTCTGCTATCATTCAAGTATACCTTAAACAAGTAAGTTACCCTCTCACTTTTCACCTCACATTATTTCTTTATACGCACACATTACCACTTACTTTTCATGACTAGATAATTGTCCAGTATGGACTGGAACATCATCACTTAGTTTTTTTCATATTTGTGAGTTGGGTGTCGAATCATTTCTTTATTCCCCTTCTCTTCTCTTCTCCCTCCCCTTCTTATTCCACACTCTTTCCCTCCCACTCTGTTACTACTACTACTCCCACTTTTCTTTGCTCCTTCCCTCCCTCACTCTCTTCTGTCTTTTCTTCCTCTTAACACTTTATTTTGTGCTGATCTTTTCATTACTGTGGCAAATATTTTCATAATAATGTTGAAACACTTCAGGAATCAATTTAAATAAGTAATATTATATTGTAGTTAAAAGCTGATTTTGGTAATGAATTATTTCAGGTGCTGGAATGTGTAGTAGCAGGTTGTGTGATTGTTCGACACTCAGCACTGCGCGTCATCCAACTGGTGTTGGCCCAGGGTTTAGTTCACCCCGTCCAGATTGTGCCATACCTTGTGTGTATGTCCACAGATACAGAGGAGGCCATTGCCCATTCTGCAGATATTCAACTTCAAGATATTGAAAAGAAATACCCTGGCTTCATTGGGATGAAGGCTATGCAAGGTTTCAGGCTGTCGTATAGATTACACTCCCTTATTCAAGCAACGCCTCCTACAAGAGGGTTCCGAATCAAGGAAGGGGAACACCCTGGAGCTCTTAATGGTTTTTTATACTCTATCATGCGATCCACAAAACAACATAGAAGAGCAGTAGCATTCTCTTTGTTAAAGCAGTTTGAGGAACAAGCCGTGAGTACCGTTTGTATCAATGTTTAAATCTTTATTAATTATATACTACAAGTTGTCATATCCAGAGATCTTGGGGTGGAGGGTTATTGGATATGGATGTGGCAGAAGGTTTGACTACCTCATTATTGTATTTTTTTTTTTTTTTATTCATACAATGTGACAGGCTTTGATACACTATGTACATTTTAAGCTGTTGAAATTATTTAGTAATGGAAATATCCATTGTTTAATAATATCACCTTGTCCATTTTAATTCCCAGATGGCAATTACTAAGACTAATTTATTTTTTATTTTATCGTTAATTTTATCATTATTCTTGTTTATATCCTCATTCAAATACATGCTTATGCAGCTTTATTAACACTTCAGTGATACCTAATGGTTTTGTCACATATACATTGTGAGCTCATACCATTCAGTTGCTTCCTTGTGATCCTTATGTTCCTATTGGCAGGGATGTGCACAGTTGAAACAAATTAACACTTTACAATAATGCAGTAGGATTAATGCACAAATACAATGAATTTGAATTGTAAAATCACTTTAGGCAAGGTAATATGCATCTATCCTTGACCATGTTAAAATAATCTCTGGCTGAAAGTCAACTCTCATGGTGGTGGGAGACTGAAATAGGGCAGAGTTGTATAGCAGACATCCATTTATATATTTTTATAAATTTCTATAAATTTAGACAATTATATTAAAAAGACTATTGTTCTTTCTTGTAGAATTTAAAATTCAAGTATATAATGAATGATTGGTTTGAACAGATTTAGAACAGATTTTAAATTAAATTATTACTCTCAATATGTAACTAATATATCACATTTTTACCATCTCCACAGAGAACCAACTTAAGTGAACTGCTTTTCATCGCAGACAACTTGGCATATTTTCCTTATCAGGTGCTGGATGAGCCACTTTTCATCATTCATCATATTGATATTATGATTTCTGTCACTGGTTCCAATCTTCTCCAGGCTTTCAGAGAGGTACAGTAATATCTTTGAAGATGAATTTTGTACTTTATAAGGTTCCTTGGTTTTTGTAATGTAAAGAGATGATTTAGTCACCTGTGCATTTCAAACTAACCTGAAATATTTTATATAATAAAAGTAGGTTGTTTAGAATATAAACAAATGGAGTCTAATAGTATTCTTCATTATGTAACGAACAGTTTATAACACACATTAGACTGTCTAGTAGCATGGTTTATGCTACTGTTCGTCTGTAGTGTCCACAAATCTTGCTCTCCATGTTTCATCTCCCTGTGAGGCTCCTTTGTTGACCAATCTATTTCCCTACCTTGAGGTTACCTTGAGGTGCTTCCGGGGCTTAGTGTCCCCGCGGCCCGGTCGTCGACCAGGCCTCCAACCCTGTGGTTAAAATTCCCAAGTATTAGTATCTTTGCTATGAGACAATTTGCCACTGTGGCCATCTTTTGTATTATCTTCAGACATGTTTCTTTGCATTTATCATATTCCTCCCTTGACCTTCCTGTAGTTAATTGAGGATTGTAAATAAGACTTACCACTGTCTTTGTGGTACTCAATATTATCATACCTAGCATAAAATCAGTCTAGTTGATAGCCTCCAGAATCTCTCTCCCCTCAAAGGTTCGATGTTGGTGTATCAGTAAGGCTCTCCCCCCTGTTTATCTTTTCTTGTTACCTGGTACAATATCCTCTTTGGAATATGGAATGTTGTGTTACAAATGGAAAATTTGTATTCATAAATGTCTGTTTAGTATGTTGGGTTAGCTTACCGTAAAGTGACTGTAAATTGGGTTAGTTTACAGTGAATGATTTACACGAGAGAAAGTCTTAAAAACAACATAACAGAATGTCTGACAATTTGAATACAATTGAAAGGACTAATGTAGACTAATCATTCAGTGACTTTATACAAAAAAATTCATGCCCTCATCAGTCTTAATCAATTATATTCATCAGTTTTGTCTTAAATTGCAATGATATGAGGATGCAGTTCTACCAAGTATCTGTTTACAGCTAGGAGAACTGAGGCATCAGCTCATGGGTCAGGATTGTTGAGGCACCACTGAACCCTTGCTAGGCTTAAGTTTTCCTCAACATTTTTGTGGAGCAATTGTGGTAGACATGAGTGTGTGCTGGAAGTGGGTGTGGGAGGCATGAGTGTTTGCCGAGAGAGGTTGTGGAGGGCTGATTGAGTGTTGGAAATGCTAGAGTTAGTGATCTCGTGTGTGTGTAAAAACAAGAAGTTGGTATTTGCTGGAGCATGGTACCCAGCTACACTTGTCTCGTTGCTGGTTACTGGTTGCCAAAATTAATTCGAATAGGATGTATAAAAAAATCAAGGATTATTGGTGCATATGAAACAAAAGCATAGGTGGGTACTGCATATTATGGGGCATCTACTATCCACCACTTCATACTGTGGGGAGGGGAAGAAGTTGAGAATGGAGATCCATTGGTTGCTTTTTATTGTTTTCAAATCAGTCAAGCGATTGGGTGATTAGTCGGTTGGTCCTGTCCTGTATAACTTCAGTTCTGCTTGCCTCTAATTTTCTTTTACCAATGTTACTCTTTTACTGATATTATGCAGCACTGTATATTATTTTATGCTTCTAATTATTATATATTGCAATACTTCAGGCTCTCCTGCCACCTACTAATGCAGAAGTCAAAATAAATCCTGAGACTGGCCAGCCTGAGTATGTGGATGACCTGGATGATGAAGAGGATGTGGAGGTATACATGTCACGCCTTCCACCAAGTTTGACCCCTCTAGTGGACTGTATCAATGCTTCTCAGGGTTGTCTACTCTTGCTCATGTTGAAAGACTACTTGAAGGAGATATATGGAATAACTGATGGGTGAGTTATTGGAGTTTATTGTTTAATTTTACTGACAATCAATTTTCCATTTTAGATAGCATAACACCTGTTTCATTATGCAGTTTATCTAAAGGGAGCTGGTCGGCCGAGCGGACAGCACGCGGGACTTGTGATCCTGTGGTCCTGGGTTCGATCCCAGGCGCCGGCGAGAAACATTGGGCAGTTTCTTTCACCCTATGCCCCTGTTACCTAGCAGTAAAATAGGGACCTGGGTGTTAGTCAGCTGTCACGGGCTGCTTCCTGAGGGGTGGAGGCCTGGTCGAGGACCGGGCCGCGGGGACACTAAAGCCCCGAAATCATCTCAAGATAACCTCAAGATAATCACTAAATATAAATTAATATATAGTATCTAAAATTAAGAGAATGAAAATTTCACAAATGTTGTTGCTTAATGATACGCCTAACAACACATTGAGATGACGATACCTTTTCTTTGATGCATTATCATATATAAAGTACTAGACATTATCTACCTTTGTATTATACTTTTTTTTTTTGTATAATTACCTAAGTGTAGCTACAGAATGATCACTATGCTCATAGTGTCACATCTTCTCAGCACTCTTTGTCATATGCTTTGAAACTACTGATGGTATTGGCCTCTACAGCCTTCTCATTTAAAACTTGTTCCAACCATCTACTACTCTGTTTTCAAAAGAGAATTTTCTAATATTTTTCTAGCACCTTTGTTTCCTTAGCTTGAATCTAAGACCTCTTGTTCTTGGAAGTTACAGGTTTCAAAAATTCCTCTTTGTTGTTTTGTTGATTCCTGTTACTATTTTTCTTCTATCTTCTATCTATCTATCTATCTATCTATCTATCTTTTTCTTCTATACCTTTGGCATATCACACCTATAACTTCTTGTAGTTCTTGTTTTTTTAGTTCCAGATGGCACTTCATAGCATGTCTTTGCATCTTTGCCAGTTTATTAATGTGCTTCTTGAGATATTGGGTACTATACAACTGCTGCATATTCCAATTTTGGTGCAATTTGGTGCACATTACTGGTGCAAGAACTGAACCCTGTGGTACTCTACTAGTAACACTCCTCCAGTCAGATACATTGTTTCTGATTACTGCCTTCATCTGTCTGTCAGAACGTTTTTCATCCATGTCAGAAGTCGATTTGTGTGTGTGTGTGTGTGTGTGTGTGTGTGTGTGTGTGTGTGTGTGTGTGCCTGTGTGTGCTAGAGTACACATAATAGAGGAAAAATAGATTGGCTAGAAAGGTGGGGTCCAAGAGCTATTAACACGATTCTGCAAGCACAAATAGTAAATACCTATAAAAATACTTATACAGATCCAGTGACACTTGGAAGTGTCTGGACAGGGCCATCGTTCTTTCCTGAATGGATGGTAAAGGTGTGGAACAACACATGCACCTCCAAATTGGCCCCATGTTTAATCCCATACACACATTTTTAGTTTTTATTTAATATTTTTTATTTATATATTTAGTTATTTTTATAATGATTTTTTTGACACTGTGTTACTATAATGTTGAGAGAATACCAGGTTCCTGGCATAAGGGACTGGGGCTACCTTCTGTAGATCAATCAGCAGCAGCAGCCAAAAAATATTTTGTTGCCACGTAGAATCATGTATATCTAAAATGGTGTTTTCTTTCCACAGAAAAATTACTCAGTACTCCCCTTCTGATACTTCCAAACAGTATGAAAAGGGTACATCTAGAAAAAGTTCAGCGAAGTTCAACCCCAAGCCAATCCTAAAGCGGTTAAAAGAGGAGCCAGACCAGGAATCAGATTCTAAAGATGATCCTAGACCAAAGATTGACCTCATTAACCAATACCTCAATGTAAGTGATACATGTTTTAAGCCTTTCATTGCTAACTTTTTATATAATTAACCTGTTATCTTAATGATATCACAAAAATGCTATTTTCAAGCAGCTTTCATGCTGAAAAAGTCTTTGGAACAGAACAACAGGATCGAACCAGTATCCTGAGTCACCCCAGATTAACACTGTAGCCATGGTTCACTACATGCAAAAGGTAACACAGCCTCGAGTCTGCCTGTACCCACTTAGAATTTGGGTCACCGAGCTTGTAGCTAATCCAAGTTATACATGCAACCCGTATTCACCCTGGTGTAGGAAATGGAGTTCTCCACCAAGTGCTCCCATCAAATACACAATGCAATCACAATAACATGTAATATACGGGAGCATTTGATCGAGAACTCCATTATCTGCACCAGAATGTAAGTGGGTTACATGTAAAACTTTGATTGCCAGCTCAGTAATGCCAGATTCCAAGTAGGTCTGGGTGGATACCAGGTTGTGCAGCCCGTAGCATATAGTAGTCCATGGGTACAGCATGTTGACCAGACCACACACTAGAAGTTGAAGGGACGACGACGTTTCGGTCCGTCCTGGACCATTCTCAAGTCGATTGTCGACTTGAGAATGGTCCAGGACGGACCGAAACGTCGTCGTCCCTTCAACTTCTAGTGTGTGGTCTGGTCAACATACTTCAGCCACGTTATTGTGACTCATCGCCTGCATAAGGGTACAGCATGTGTCTGGGGTAGTCCAGAACACTGGTTCGATCCTGCCATCCTGCTTCAATCATTTTCTCGTAGATATATGATAATATTGTTATTTCATTGTATTTTTTATGTCAAACATTTCATAATGGATTAAAATGGAATGATGCTGGGTGACATGTTATGGAAGATGTACAAATCTTTAAAGTTTAGATAGGTTAGAAATGTGGAAAGTAAATTGAATATGTTCAGCATTGCAGAAATAAAGAGAAGTGATGGCATGATAAAGATGTGAGAAATATATATATCAAATATTATATTATCATTACCTCATTTTCCACTTTACTGTGATGTGAAGATATCATCGAGAAGAAGAATCAGGAACGGTATTTTGAAAAAAGATTATAGATATGAAAAAGATATAACTTTTTATATTATCTTTTAAACTCTTATAAGTTTTAAGTGAAAAAAGGTTATAGATTTTTATAAGATATAAAAAGATATATAATATAAAATGATATATTAACACAGTCCCTGCATCCTCACACTTGGTCCTTGCTTCCTCCAACCCCACTGCGTCTACTAATCTTACCAGCCTTTTATTTTCTCTCCTATACTCAAATTTAATCATACACTCTTCAGTCAACCATCATTCCTTCATTCAGTATACACACACTGGCAGTGTGTGCATACTATGAAGAGCACACACTGGCAGTGTGTGCTCTTCAGTCTAAGTGTTTACTATACTTTTGCTCTTATATTTGATCTTTATTCTTTTAAATATTCTCCTAACTCCACACATACTTCTTAGTGTAAATTTAAACTCTGTAATTCCTGATAATTTAAATTTACATCACGCCAAATTCTTGTCTCCATACATAAGGGTATGGAAGTGTCTGTCACTCTGTCACTGTCACTCATTCCTTCATGCAATTTTCTGGCTACATTTCTTGTCTCATTTTTGTAACCGTCATCTTCTTTCCATTGGCCCGTCCTACAACTTCGATTGCACAAAATTTTATTTTTTATCTGTCAAGTCTTTCCAGCTACATTTTGTCTACATTTACTTATAAGTCTAATTTTACACACCAATGAAATATTCAACTAGTCTATAGTTTTTTTTTATATACTGCAAGAAATGGTGGTGGATCAGAAGTTTTTAGGATACTATAATGGAATAGATGCAGTTTTACAGTGATATAATTGACGTCAAAATCCGTATTATTGAAGTGTAGAAGTAAGTCTGTAGAATATAGCAGGAATATATAGACGTAATGATTGGAAAAAAGATTGTGTGTGAAAGTAGAAAAACGGATTGAGATTTAACTTTCACAGACGAGAATTAGTTTGGTATTCTCAATAGTTTTGGGGGGACCTTCTGACAGCTTTCTCTATTTCTTGAGAATGCTTGTTAATTAATAAGAATGTACGGATTTTAATTAAATAGAGTAATATAATCCATAGAAACTTGTTTTAATATTTTTCTTACGTCTATATATATGGGTATGATACCTAATTTATTTTATATGTGGAGGAGTAGTGGGGATAAGTTTTGAGAATGTTGTTACTGTATATTGTTTACATTATGAGATGTACCAAACACAGGGACTTGGGATACTTCCCTTGATGAGCTGTCATCAAAATATGCCTAGTTAATTTTATTTTTCTTAGCGTGGGTTTGTGATATGCGGTATATGTTTTGAAGTACTGCATCTATAAGTTTTAAAGGACTCGATTAGTTCATTTTCATTGCATTTAGTTTGTAATTTAATTAGTGGGTAGATATATAAAAATAATAGCTGTTGAAACTTTATATGGCCTTTTCTCCCACAGTTTAAAGCACTCATGTTGAAGATTGATCCGGACGATGATGATGACTCGGATATAGACCTACCCAAAAAATCATTCCAGAATGATATCTCTGTTCCCAATACAAGAACTTTAAGAGGGAGTCAGGTAAGTTCAGCTAGCATATTCCATTTGTATATATGTAGTTGTTTATAAATTTGTCTTACCCTCATTAATCAAACTTTTATTTTAGTTTTATATAAGATGTGTTTTTATTTATTATTTTTTCATAAGTGGCATAATTTTTAATGAGGGTACCTTCAGAAAGGATTTTGGCATCAAATAATACACATTTTCATGGTTAAATTGGAAATGGGTTGAATTTTGCCACGTATAATAGTGAAAACCACCACATTTTGTACACATAATTTATCAGTGATGTATTACAATCTAAGTTTCATGAAGTTTAAAATCATTTGTGGCTTAATATTTACATAATCTCTATCTAAATTTAATACAAATTAATAATGCAGATTTATTTGCAAAATAGAATCCCAGGATCAGTGCTTAATATGATGAGTATAGTACCTGTACTACAAAAATTACCAAGTATTGTCCTTCAGTTCAACCTTTTGTTGACAAGAATGAATCTTACATTTTTGTCAAAATCCTTTTTCATTGCTTAAGTGGATGTGGCATCTTGCAAAATCTTCCTGTTAAGTGGTCAAGTTCAGTGAAGAGAGCATTTACAATTAATAAGTTATAAGCCAAAAGTTATGTAATGATGGAATTAGTAAAAATACAGTGCAAGAAGCCATATTTTGTAATTGCATTAGTCATATAGAGGTTGGATACATATACCAAGGCCACCTTGCCCATAGTCATCATGACAGGTACGACATCCAGAATGAATGTTACACATTTCCAGTGTCTGGTGCATTTAATTTGTTCTAATACTTTATATAATTATAATATTAGCTCATTTTTTATTTATATATATGCTAATTTGCACATCACCTTGTGCCAGTTTCATATACATTTTAGGTCAAAAAATTATTATTTCTGTTTCGGAACTTTTCACTTTTAATTGCCATGAGTTAGTGAAGTTATCTATTAAGCATGATATAATGAAGCAAAAGCATGATTAATGAGGTTGTCTTATATATACTGTACTGCAACTGCTTAAAGGCATTTATATGTATGTAAACAATATGCACATGCATGTATGCATATGAAAAACACTCATCAACTACATAACAGATTGAAATATAGATATGACAAAACTAATGAATCGGGAGTTAATGCATCTGACACGCAAAGTGCCATCCGATATGCTACCCACATCGCCAACTCTGGCCAAAATTCTTTTATTTTTATCAGAATCCTGGTCACAAAATCGTGAACATGAATCACTTTTCACACATTCATTTTCGAAAGGACCATGCAGTCCTGTTGCATGATGTATAGAGGCACCAACAGTGGCTGTGTGCCTGGCTGGCTGCCTTGCTTTGGGAACATCCTCACCAGTATCAGGTTTACTGATACTGAACCTTGTACATAGGTTCTTTTTTTATCCCATAGTGTAATTTTTATCACTTCTGATCATTGATAATAAATTGCAAATGCTTATTTATTTCATCGTTAAATAATGTTGTGGGCACGAATTGCATGGCAGTGCAGATAGTGGCCAAAATCAACCTTGGTTGACATGCGCACCATTGATGAAATGACCCTGGTTGATATGCACAGTTGAAGGATTAACAAAATGTATTCTTGAGCCTAGAAATATGACTAATTTTAGCCTGAATTATTTAATATTCTCCAATTTTAAGACAGAAAAAGGGTGATATAATTGAATAAATGTTTATAATATTATACAAGAAAGCCAAGAAGACATGTAGGAAAGTAAAGTAGAAAACATCATCATAGCCTCTTTTTTTTTTTCCATTTAATGAAGTGAAAAGTATGGGAGCAAACATAAGACATTGCAGCCAATGAGTCACAATAACGTGGCTAAAGTATGTTGACCAGACCACACACTAGAAGGTTAAGGGACGACGACGTTTCGGTCCGTCCTGGACCATTCTCAAGTCGATTGTGACTTGATGGTCCAGGACGGACCGAAACGTCGTCGTCCCTTAACCTTCTAGTGTGTGGTCTGGTCAACAAACATAAGACATTCACTATGTTTTGCAAAGAAATCAGCACTGGCAGAGTTGTGTTTCATTACATTCCAGCAAAACATCCATAACAAGTGACAGTATTTATAAATTAGTATAAACTGTATTATTAAATTGACCCGCAGCATTTTGTCACCAAGTAAGAAATGGTTGGACTAAATAGGGTGTTGTGTGCTAAACCCACTGAGATTTGTCACAGACAAATCTGTATATATACATATACATTCACATACTGTGATAAATACTTTTAATTTACTTTGCAGGCATGTATTAATAACAGCTTTGTTAATCATTGATATTTTTTATTCTTTTACAAAGATATACTGACAGCAGCCACTTGAATATCTAGCACTTTTTAGTATATTGAATATACTAGTTGAAGTTCAGTGGCCAGTGCATTCTTTTATGTTGAGCTGTCCTAAATATCCTCACATTTATAAGTGCTTTACAGTCTTATATTTCCTCAAGCTTAGTTTGTACAGAAAATCATTTTTTGTTTGAATTAATTTGTAGGTTCCATTATACCTTGCAGTATACCTTACTGCAATCTCTATTAAAGCACTAATGACATCTTACTCTTTGACAAAAGTAATTTTCTGCAAAAAAAAAAATACAATTTCAATTTCTGCTTCTAGAATTACATTTTTCCAGCACATACATTGTGCTTAGCTCAAATTTATTTAAAAGTTTTGTTTGCAAGTTTACTTGTAATAATTGTGAGCCAATATCCAATTGTCACAATTAATGTAATATTGTTTTCTAGACATGAAATATTGTACCGGGGTAATTACATTACTTTATTAATATTTCATTGTTGTTGAGCTATATTATATAAACTCTGATCTTTTGATTTAGGAGTGTGTGTGTGTGTCAAAAATGGATTATTCAGTTCATAGTTTTACCTTTGTAAAGAATTACATTTAAATGCATTGAAGCCTATCATACTTGTATGCTAGGTAATATGCATGTAATTGGGTGTATGTAATCAGTATATTTTTACTGAATACAGGAAATTTAACTTTTCATAATATATATATTGCAATTGGAATTTATTTTACCTTTGCTTAAAAGCCTTGCCAATTTTTGTTCTTAAAGTTCCTTTGGACTGAAAAAAAAAAATGGCTTCTGATCTTAGCTTAAACAATATAAATGAAGGTTTAATCGAACAAATAATTTAGCAAGGTTTTACTCCACCTTTGCACCATTTGTGATGTGAATTCTTAAGCAAGACACCCATCCATCATCTGACTGCTTGGTTTCAGTGTTATAACTTCAGTAAGGGACAATCAAAATGACCATCATAACATGAGCTAAACACACGATGCTTTCCTACATATGAAGAGTATATGGAATAAATTTATTTTCAAGCAGCGTGCATTGACCCTTATTCCCTGCAGCATTTAATCTGTATATGTGTGAGATCATTGATTTTGCTTTTTGATAGCCCCTTCAATGAAGATCTTTGGTCTGTATTTTATGGCTTGAAATCCTAATAATGTCAGCATTGATATAATATGCATGGCATTTTTGGTACATCTTTTAATAAATTTAATCGTGAATTGTTAACTATAATAGAAAATAAAAGGTTTTAAAATACAGACAAGCCAGCATTCTGAAACCTCTTCCCTAAAACCCCATAATAAAAGAGAAGATATCCAAGTAACAGTAACTGTCTTGTCCACAATATGTTGGTTTTAGGTGAAAGGTTAAGAATGGTGAATGTAATGCTTGGTGGCGGGGCAACTGCTTGTTGTTGGTCACTGACGTAAGTTCTACCCACAGAATGCTAGTGATGTTCCATTGCTGCCTGGCACTCACGACGGATGGAAGGTGAGGTTCGGTGTGTTTTTAGGGCTTGTTTTATAAATCATCGGCATTGGTGAACAATTCCTCCAGCATCCTTCCTAGTGCTCTCCTACATGTACTGTTATTGTCTTGTTTGTATGCTCTTGTGCTAACTGGATCAGCTTAATTTGTATGTCTAATAATAAATTCTTCTTCTAACGTGTTGTTTCAATGTTAGAGAAAGTTTCTTTCAGATTTAGAATATGCTGTTATTCTCAGTCCATGTTAAGTAAATTTAAAATTTTAATATCAAATGGTAATAGTTTCTGAATTGGCCAATTGAAACTTTACTTTTTTGTTTTGTATATTTGTTGTTGAAAATTTTTTGATTATAAATATTTCACTTAAAAATTTAAGTATCATTTTCTGGTGAATAAGGATTCATTTTAGTTTTGTTTCATTATATTATTTTTCAAGTCTGAATCATTTGTAATTTTTATTCTTTTTTCACTGGGAAATTTATTAAGGACTTTTGTCATTTACACTGTTTCTGCATTATTGAATATTCATAGAATTATAATTCATTTGTTAAAATTTACTTATCTACAGGATCAACCAAAGGGTACAGCAGAAATGACTCCCGAGGTACTCGGCACAGTTGGCAACGCTGTGATTGAAACAAAAACTGAAGAACAATTACCTCCCCGGCGTTCTCCTATTAAACCTATCACCATACGTACATCACAGGTGACGCACAGTAGAGAACACCGCTCTCACCATCATCACCATCGTTCCTCGCATAGATCTTCCAGCCATAAAAAACACAAGAAAAAGAAGAAACGGAGGAGAAATAGTGATTCAGAGGACGATGATAGTGAATATAGTGACCCTGATTTTCTTGTATAGTAGTTATTGGTGCATTACTACAATTGGCTGGATAGCCTATGCTGGACAAGGACCACATAACAAAATTCACGGTGCACTGAACACACTGCATACTATTAAGGCATACATGTGTGGATGCATTGATTTGAAAAGTGGATAAAACAGTATATAGTGATGCTAAAGTGACCTTTATATTAACCCTTGCACTGCTCACCTATTTTCGGCAAAAACGTCTTGGTGCTATTGTCAAGGACATATTTTTTTTATTTTTACAAATGTTCAGGTAAATTTAATGTCAAAATGTTTCCAAAGTCAACTATTTCCATTTCAAAACACAAATAGTAATGAAAACATTAAAAAACATTAAAATATAGCCAAATTAAAAAACAAAAAGCACAACTCTCTGAGCGCCTAAAGGCGCTTTGCGCAGTGCAGTGGTTAAAGAAAGATTTTGATTTAGAGTACACATAGTAAAAAAAATATTTTTATTCCAAGCAATACATTAGATAAGGATGTTATTTTGCACCGACGATTGCATTGACTCGAAGCCCTGAATTGCAATACCTCTGGTGGGACAAGAAGGCAACCTAAATGCTGTGAACGTGAAATAGTTATTCAAGTACTGGAACTAAGTACTACTTGCTAATTATGCCTTTAGATTAGTAGGATAAAGTCCCCAAGTACAATTAGTTTTGTACAAGACTATGAACATACTAAAGCTTCTTTACACTGAGGAAAATTTCCATGAGATGGTAATGAGCCAGTGAGAATGTATTTATTATTTATTGTACAGTAAAGTTTGAACACTTAATACTTTATTATTTATTGAAAAAATTGGCCCCCGCATTGGTAAACTTTTGAGCAAGAGAGCACTGGTTGTGAGGGTTTAGGGATAGTGAAGTGTATACGTACTCACAAAGCTGAATGTGGAGGCTGTATTGAATATTTTTCTTATATATAAATATATATATCTATATATATATCTTAGAATTTTTCTAAATGAAAGGAGTGCGAGTTGTATTTACCATCATATAAATTTTCAATGAATTTAATTTTTGCCAGTGCAATTTTGTATGACATTGAAGGACCAGATGACTGACCTGTTATTTTAATTTCATCCTTCTATTGTCTTAATTCATGCACAAATGTTCAATATTTGAACTGCTGGACTTATGCAATGTTTTATACAATTGACCAAACCTGGGAAGTTTATATTGTTTATTTGCCTTTGTGATATCAACTCCTCTTATACACAGTTTCCTGCCAAATACTTGTGTGAATACAACCATGAAAGACTGCCATATAAAAGCACATTTTGTAAAATAAGTCCAAAAGGAGTCAGATTGACATTTTTGTGAATATAGTGACCACTAATTGCATAAGTATGTGTTCCATAATACTTGTCTATTTTTACCTGAATGTAATGATGTCACATCTCAAGAAAGTAGTTTAGAGAGTAGGAAGAAGTGTAGAAGTGGTCTGTATATTGGCAACCCACAAGTGAAATCATTTTTTATTGGATAAAAAAGTACATAATTGTATGTATACTTGTGAATAGCAAAGTCTCCCCCTATGCGGTTTCAGCAAAGACAAGAAGTTTCTCCTCATTACTTATTTTTTATAGATAACTGGCAAAGTCTGAGCTGTTTTCATTTTTATACCATGCAGTATATGAAAAATTTTGATTGCCTTTTATGACATTCTTCTACAGATTAAGCAGCACAGACTTATGCCCTATGTTTTTGTAGTAGTTTCCTTATTGTCCATTCTTGATTCATGATCCAAACCAGCATTGTTTATCTCATCACACAGAGTGGAGGGTAGAGAGGGGCCTCTCCCTTCCCCCACCAGTCAGTCCCAGAGTTATCACAAACATAACCAGTCACATAAGCCAAATCCAGTAGTAGATCACAAACATACCTACCCAACAGCACAAAAGCCCACTCGAGTGGGCACCCACATATCAAACTCTTCCCATGCACCAAGGCATTCATTATTTATGACAAAGTTTACTTGAGCTCTTATGCCAGTACAGTGATATTTGAAATTGCCGTATTTATATCATTGTTTGTACTTTAATAAACTATGAATACTGTATAAATTTCTTGTCATGTGCTGCATAATACAAATAGTGACCTGAGTCTTAAGTAATGGAAATGGTGTTGTGTAAAGTGAGACCCCCCTCCCACCCCGCCACTCATCATCATCATCATCATCATCTCTGAACCACAACATGTCAAACAGAGAGGAGTTCCATTAGAGACATTAAATGATCAGCAAAAGATTAAAGAGTCTTACTAGCCTATAGTCTTTTTAAATATACTCTTAATGAAAGGAAGTCATCTTTAACATTTTTTAAGAATAAATATTTGTAATTCCTAGTAAACCCTGAATGATTCTTTCATAAACTACACAGTGACTGGTTCCCATTATTTTCATGTTGACTAGAAATAAATATTTATAATTCTTTGTGTAGGCATTCTATATTTATGACAAATTACTCATCTTGCTTGTTTTAAGGCAAATATCCATTGTTAACATAGAAAGCAGTGGACTGTCACAGATAAAGCTTCTCTTCTGGCTAACAGGTAGAAGTCAATGGGTACATGTCTAACTTGGATTATATGGATGTCGATGAAACACTTCCTGCATAACCTCAGAACTTCAAGCTAACAAGGTACTGTGTGGTAACATTTCCATTGTTAATGTGAAAATAAGAACAATGTTCATTCATTTGATTATCCTAGAATGGATTTTGTGATGTTTCACATTTTCACGAGGGTCCATCAAAGATCCACAAGGAAACCATCTGTTTACATGCTGATGGATGATAATTATTTTTAAAGCATCTCGAACAAGTAAAATACTGTTCTTGCTTGGAAATTAGTATCAGAGTAATTTTCTGGTCAATAAAAACTACCTGGTATATATCTTCAATATAAATTGGCTTGTGTGTTATTTTAAATTAATGCACATGTATTAGTTTGAACATAAAGCATTTGTCTGTAAAAAAAGCAGGCTGTCAGGTCTAGCACAAGATTCTGTATCACTAGAAATTGCAGTGACCAGCAAATGGTGAGATTTCTTGCACTCATTCAATTAAATAAAATCATAAATGTAAATTAAATATTGATATGTCGGAGAGCTAATGAAAGCACTGGTTGTAAAAATTAAGATTCAATTGGAACTTGCTGACGAGTGTGGCAGCATTGGCCGTAGTCTCCACACTGCCACAGTTCAGTGTCATTTGCCTGCTATACTTATTGACACACACAAAAAGTTAGGCTCCTGTTTCCTGCTAGAATCTATTGAGAATACACCATTGAAGCATTACTGTTTTTTTGTGTAAATGACGGAACTTTTTCTACACCCCCCCCCCCTTGCTTACCATTTCTGGCAAGCCAGGACTAATGAGACCCCCATCCCACCTCCCATCATATCAGAAGATGCCACAGCTCTGCTGACATTCTACTAGTCATTGAAATTAATGACTAGGCTGAAATTAAAACGCTTTGAACAATTCCTTCGAGACTGCTTGCTCTGTAAGTCGAGAAAGCAACTGGTGACTTCTATGTAGTTGGTCACCCTTAGAGCTAAATACCCACATTATTGGTTCTTTCTAGAACCAGATTAAATCACATCCAGTAATATGAAGTTTCAATTTTGATCTTTCTATTGGTTCTATGAATTGTGGATTAAGTTAAGTATGAAGTCTCGTTTTTGGTCCATTTGGTCTATCTCAACATTGGCTAGTCCAGAAAGTTTTTTTTTCACGTACCATGCTACAACATGTGTTGCTCACTCATTATCCTGTAATGTGTTTGTGATGTACAGTGGGACTTCAATTAACTAGATACCAATTTACCAGCTGGCAATGGCAAAATTAAGTTTTGTGTTCAAATTTTATGACATAACTGTTTTGTCAATAATAACTCAAATAGTTTTCATTGATAAAGTAGCAAAAATAACCTGGCCTAACCAAATCAGTCTTATTCATGTTACTTATCTTAGTTACAGTATAACTACACAGTAAAATAACAACATACTGGGGTGAACAACATGGAAGAAAACGCAGAATAGAACCAGTGAAGAGCAGGGGTGCCATAGGCACAGTCAGAGAACACTGTATAAACATCAGAGGTCCACGGTTGTTCAACATCCTCCCAGCGAGC
Source organism: Procambarus clarkii (assembly GCF_040958095.1). NCBI lineage: Eukaryota > Metazoa > Arthropoda > Malacostraca > Decapoda > Cambaridae > Procambarus > Procambarus clarkii. The sequence goes on along the minus strand of NC_091184.1, from coordinate 28,891,572 downwards.
ATAAGAAATATTGCCGGAACAACCATGGACATCTTCGAGAAAAAACTAGATAATTTTCTCCAAGGAGTGCCGGACCAACCGGGCTGTGGTGGGTATGTCGGTTTGCGGGCTGCTCCAAGCAACAGCCTAATAGACCAAACTCTCAGGTCAAGCCTGGCCACGGGCCGGGCTTCGGGAGTAGAACTACTCCCAGAACCCCATCAAGCAGGTATGCCAACTGTAAATGCAGTCTATAGTGAAAATTAAAGAAATGTGAAGTTTATGAAATGTCACAAAAAGTGTCTGAGGGAAAGAATAAATAACTACCAACATCAGAAATACCAAGTTTTGCAAAAACAGAAGTCAAGGTAATTGAGTAGACAACACTAAGCCAATGTGATTACTGTATAACGAGGTAGGATATGAGAACGGAGTTAAGGGTCAGTTCCCAACCCCTCTAACTCTTTGGGATAGGATGCTGACCCTGCAAGAAGTAGCGTTGTCCTCGCTGTATCATCCAGTTAAATGGATTGTAAGGCAAGGAGTGATTCCCTAGTCTTACATGGTCAAGTATGGGTACCAAGGTGAAGGCAACAATATATAATAACTATGAAGCGAGACAAAGTGATAAGAACATATGAAATAGCTGGCTATGATAATTAGACTAGGGACCAGGAATACAGTATATACACTTGAGGTGTATATATGCATTTGACTTAGGGTCCTTTACTATGTTCAAGGCTATGTATACTTGCTGGTAGCATTGTAAGAATTATAGTTCTTATTGTTGATTAGTATATTATTTTCTGAGTGCTTATGCCTCCAAAGTATAGAAAATGGCTATTATTTTCCCCTCAAGCTTTTCTTTAATTTTTGTTAAGGCAGTTTAGGGAAGACGTCTTGAGGATACCTCAAGGTTGCCGACTCATGAAATAATGTGTCACAGCTCTAGATAAGCTTTCAGGCACAGTACCTGCAAGATGTCTAATGAATGCTGTCTTAGGCAAAGGTAAAGCAAAATTTGATGGGAATAATAACCATTTTCTATACTTAAGAACCATAAGCAATCAGAAAATAACACTTATTAAATGGTACAAAAAAGTGTTAATATTATGGTCAGTAATTTAGTAAAAGTGCTTAATAATCCTCCAGAGGTTTATGTGCTTCATGCACAACACCAAACACTGTTGTTTAATTAGCTGATGTTGGACAAATTCATTTTAATGTGACACAGGTGATGGTCTAACCAACAGTTTTCATCTACAGGTAAGCAATAATAAATTATTGGGAGATAGAAGATATGAGGTAGACTGCCTGAGTTGCAGAAAATTTAAGTCTCCCAATGGAAGAACCGCTCAGAGATGTAAAATTATTGTACCTGACAGTAGGTAGTGAAGAAACCAAGTGTTGACAAAAATGTAGATACTGTATACTAAAGTAATTATCAGCAGAAAGTGAAAACATATAATGTTCTGATTTAAAGGATGATCAGAGGTCTTACTTTCCAGATGTCCTGTTGTATCAATAATCCTTTGATAGAATCCTTGTTGAATTTGATACATCACTCATCTTGGAGCATTTTGCTTTGACATCACTCATCTTGGAGCATTTTGCTGTCATCACTCATCTTGGAGCTTTTTGCAGTGACATTCCTTATCTTGGAGCATTTTGCTCTCGTATTGGCATCCTGAGTGATATCTAGGAATCTTTGACTGTTCTACACCAGAGACAGTGCTATGTATTCTTCCAGGTTTAATACCTTCTTTTGATAATTGCTTCTATAGCACTTGGAACAGATGTGAACACAGCTGGGATAGGACGGTTTGGAGAAATGGTCCCTAACTGCTTGAGCCAATGACAATTGAACATTTGCAGTTGTTCAGTGTCACTGTACCGACTTGTCCAAATGGAAAGGTGACACTAAAGTCATCTATCTTACATCAAGAAGAGGTTGGACTTAATCAATGTTTTGCTGTAAGAACAGGAATAAAGGGTACTATAGAAGCCAAAGAGTGACAATGCCTCCAAATTTAAGATGGAAATGTTCATTATCAAACTGTCCCTTAAACATGCATTTGACAAGCAACATAATAACGTACTGATAAACACAACATCCAAAATAGCTATTCAAGTCATGAGGAATCTTAAGCCATCAGACAATGTAAAATGGATCCTAATGAGCAAACTTAAGGGTAAGAGTCTCGAGTAAAATTCGGATTATCCACAATGAAAATCTCAGTCCACCAAGGTACTGTGCTTGCTCCAGTGCTTTTCTGATACTCATATCGTACATACAAGGACTCAAACTGTGATACCATATCATCCTTTGCAGATGACACTTGGGTTTTCATGAGTAGACAATATAGAGGACACAGCAAACCTCTAAAACCGATGTAAATCAGGTCTTTGAATGGGCCACAGAAAATAACAAAACCATTGGTTGTCTCGTCTCTTCCCAGTCCCAAAATGGGACTCTGTAGAGCTCCTTGTCTTCTATGGTCTTTCAGGATTGAACGTGTTCCTCCCCTACACCATTTTCCACATGACCACTATGGCCCAGGTTCTCGTGTATTGGAGACTGGGGCCTGGATGGATTTTATGGGCCTCAAGGACGTGTATTGGCATGTCCCCCATGCATCTAAGGTTGATTTTTTTTAGGTTTCATTGTGGGTCATCGAGGTCCTTTCCTTCTGCTTGAGTCTGGCTTCCTGTGTCGTCACTGGGTTGGCATCATCGGGTCGTTGTGGCTCAAATGGGTTCGTGTTATGGTCAAGGTCATCAACTGGCTAGTTTGTGCCCCAAGTCAGTCTGCATATCTGCTAGTCAGGGATTTGGTTCTTTCTTAGCTCGCCTGGTTCAGGTTCCTTGTGAATTGGAGGAAGTCCCAGTTGCTTTTTGAAATTGGTTGAGCTTCGTATGGGACTCTTGGTTGGCACAAAGTTCATGTGAATATAATAACATCAGAAGTATTGTGAAAAATTAGCAAACATAACAACATAATTTACGAATTTAAAGAAAGAGGCTTTCAAGTCCATACACACACACTGTATGAAACCATTATGAAGGTTTTCTGTATGAAGCATAAACAGAAAATTGAGAAAGTTAATAAGCTAGAAAGTAGATTAGTACCAGAATTGAGAGGACCGAGGTATGAAGACAAGGTGAGAAAACTCTGCCTCACAACCTTAGACATGAAGAAATAGGTGATATGATAACTACATACAAGACCTTGAGGGGAATAAATGAAATTAATAAGAGAGCCTATTTAAATTAAAACGAGGTAGGACAAGGGGGACATCGGTAGAAGCTCGATATGCAACCGAGTCGAAAACATATGAGAACGTTCTTAATCTAACCTACCTGAGGACCCAAAACAGAAAACTAGACATTATACCAATATCGCGAGCTTTACCATTTTTCTAGTATTACGGGCTACTCATGCCCGTGCCACTTCTTGGGTGGCTTAATCTTCATTATTTAATATTTTCTAGTAGGACAATGTTTTTGCCCTTAGGTGGAGTATGTGTTGTTGTGTTGATTTAAGGTCGACGACCATGGAGGGAGCGGATGTGCCGCTACGTCAAAATACGACGTGCTATTAGGACAAGTTGTTTAAATCAAATAAAAAAGAATAAAAATAAAATGTTTATTCAGGTAAAAGTACATATATAGAAGATGAGTTACAAACATAATGTTGGACTTATAGATAGAACTATTACATACAATACCTAAAGCCACTAATACGCACAGCGTTTCGGGCAAGCTAAATTCGATTGTGAAAGATATTTAGCCCCATTGTAAAAAAAAACAAAAACAAAGTTCATAAATAAAATACGTAGCGTTGTGAATTAACAACATAATTTTGTAGAGCTACATTTAATGTCAAATAAAGTTATGACGTAGAGAGCCTGCAAGTATTACTGGAGTTGTGAACTTTACAAGATGGCGTCGCTGCTTGGCAATAACAACAGAGGTGGTCGCCAGCTAAGCTGATGTTGGGAAGTGTTGGAGTGTCCTCATGAGGGGTGATGGACCACGAGGACAAGCTAGAGGTGCGTGTAGCATGTCTTGTGTAGTGTTGCTGGAGGATCTTCCTTCCCAGACATTGTAAAACGGACCAGAAAATGCGCCGCGCTTTCTTGGGACAGACACTAATGGTGCTACATAGTCTTCCTGCCTTGGTGCCATCTTTTAATAATTATATACTGTAGTGGGACAGAGTCCAGACTAACGTGGAAAACGAATCTGTAGTGTATGTAAGTCCGGACCCTATATTCCCCCTCTGGCGGGGAGTGGCGGGGGTGGGAGGGCAACCTTGACTGCTCGCGGGCCACCACCTGGCCACCACCTGGCCACTGCCACATACAACACCAACTAACTTCACTCTTCACGACCAAAGATCACGTTCACTCCAAACATCTACCACCTACGGCCTGCTCATGTCTTTGTCACCTCTTGGGTAACTTAATGTTCGGCAATTAGTCATCAAACTTCACTCTGCCTGCGTCTCTCAAAATACCCAAAGCCTCCTAGTATTAAGTAGTGAAGAAATATGACATATTTACTCACTATAATGTTGGTGCTGATTGTAGAGCATGAAGATATATTTTTACTCTGAAATAATATAATTTTATAATGAAATTAGATGAAACAAGGTGGCAGGTAATGCCACAGGAAGTCGATGATCCTAGTGACAGTGTTGTGGCTTTGGGTAATAAGATGGACCCAATTTCCTTATAAAATTATATTTTGGAGTAAAAATGTTTTTCATGTTCTACATTCAGCATCAACATTATAGTGAATATATATATCACAGTTCTTCATTACTCACATAATGCTAGGAAGCTTTGGTTTATCCTGTCATAGCTCAGTCGATTAAGGCAGTGTCTGGGATGCTCCCGGACGCAGGTTCGAATCCTCGTCACGGCCCTTGTGGATTTGTTCATAAGCTTTGGTTAACTTTGGGCAAATAGACTGACCGCTCTGCCTTGTAACTACGTCAGAAAAAACCTCACTCTTCTTGCCCAGTATTACATAATACCTATTGTTAACTGTCACGGCTCCTCAAGAATGCTGTCAAGCATTTTTGCTCCATTGGCACTTGCAAGAACTTTTTTGGAAATTATCGCCAGTGTAATCACACTCTCTCAAACAGGTTCGCCACTCCTGGGCCCTAGGGAAACTTCAGTAAGCCTAAAATGTTTCGTGTCCCTACAGTAGAAAACAACAATGTGAAGTGTGTTCCGATTATCTGTTGCCCACAAAATAGCGCAATTGTTGCATTTTTATATATATAATATATTTCTATTTAAGTAAAAATGTAGAAAATAAAGCTTTTGTATCGCAATATTTTAAAAAATTTTTTTGCCATTTGAGTACAATTCTCAAAATACTTTTGAGCTTCCGAGAGAGAAATTGAAGTTGAAATTGATGTCTTCGAGTCCGAGTTTAGTGATGTATGACTAAATGAATATTTTATTTACCATTCTTCAATACAATGTAAATATTATACATTTTTAATAACTTTAAGCACTTGTCTATTTATTATATGAGAAACAGCTGTCCTTTAAGTCTGATACTTTACAGTTTGTCACATCCAGGATATTGCAAAAAATGACAAAAAGAAAATATATACTGTACTGTATACAGTATATGGATATAAAACAGCCATATAACCATCATATTATTTAAATACAGTACAGTACTACATCACACCCTAAGAAAATAAGAATAAGGCAAACTGTTAAGCCTATTGGCCAGTGTGAGAAAAGTGTTTATATCCAACAACACTAGCTTGGTATATTTGTCAATAATTCATTATGCTGAGGGACAGGCAGCCAGTGTAATGTATGTATGTATGCATATATATATATAATATGCATACATACATACACACACATTATGCTTATATAGAGGTCCCCCCACAAGGTCACGTTATTAATCTCCAAGATGCAACCCTACAACAAGCTGACTAACTCCTTGGTATCCTGCTACCTGTACATAGTTTCCCTGGTTTTTGATAATTACAGTACTGTACTTACTTACTTTTATTGCTTGGCGAGCAGGGGCTAGCTAGGAAATGTGCCCAATTATTTCTGTCCCGCCCAGTATTTGAACTTGGAATTCTCGATAGTGAGTCGAGAACATATCCAAATGTACTACCGGGGCGCTTTCACACCACATCTATTATTTTATCGGCCAACATGTTCCAAATCTCTGCAAATCTAAGTACTGTACAGTATTACAAAATATTAATTTACTCGAGAGCCATTTATCTGCTTAGTCGTGAAGTTTTCCAAAGTCTTTCTTGCAGACCTCTAGTCCTCTAAAGTTCTTGCTCTCCTTGCTAACTTTGCATCAGCTGTAAAAATGACTTGTATGAACCCTCTTACTGGTAAATTATTTACATAAATTAGAACAATGATCCTAGGACAGAACCCTGGGGAACCCCATTTGCCAATCCTCCAGCCTAACACATTCTCTTTGTGAGCATTTGTTTCCTGTCCATCAAGTGCTTCCTCACCCAGTTCAAAGTCTTTCCTGCTATTCCCTCTTGTGTCTCAATCTTCTGTATTGATGTTTTGCGAGGAACTGTAGCAAAAGCTTTGTGGCAGTCTAGAAAGATGCTGTTTACTCATCCTTCATTCTCTTGTCTAATTTTGGTGATCCTGTCATTAAATTCAATCACGTTTGTTTAGCATGATTTTCCCTCTCTGAATCTAGGTTGTTTCTTCATTTATAAAATTTATTCTACAATTCTTTTCCTGATCACTTTTTCCAGTGCAGTATTTTTTTGTGGGAAGCATGTTAGAGACAGCACACTATTACTCCTATGCATTGCCATGTTACAAGTTTCAGTATCTCATTCACTGATTTTTTTCCTTCCTGCAGGTAAGCCCTAACCCTCCTGAACTCCCTTCTGCATTTTCTGACACTTTTTATACTCTGTTGTGGTTGGACTTCCTCTTTCAGTTCTCTAATGTAATCAAACGGTAACACTAGCTGGTTGTAGTAGCACTTTATATTTTAATAAAGTTCTCTACATCTTCATTTTGCATAAACACCAGGTCTAGGGTAGCTGGTTGTGATCCCCCTCTTTCACTTGTTGGCTCTTTGATGTGTTGCCACAGAAAGTGTTTGTCTGCTGTGTCCACTGATCTTGTTTGGCTGCCATTTCTATTATCTTCAAGTATGTTATGTTGCATTTGCCATACTTCTTCCTCAATTTCCCTACATAGTCAGTGGAGGGTTGTAAATAACAAATACTACCGTACTAACTTTATGTATCTGTGGTGTTGTATAATGTGTAATATACTGTATAGTAAATGGATAGTAAATGGATGGGGTTAAAAGTGAACAGCTGTACTGCACAGTATATTGTTTTATAGTTGCAGCAATAGCCTAAACAATATTGTCAATTTAACAGAATTGTTTTGTTTTGGCAGTTCTTTCCAAATGGCGTCAGTGGACCCTGTAGCCGATGTGGAAAGTTTTCTCCTGGTCCTGAACACCTTCTGTACTGCAGTCAGTGTCAAGGACTGGTGCACATTGAATGCTTAAATTCAAAACCTCGATGTCTTCTAGTTGGTGATAATTTCTACACACTCACATGCCTCAAGTGTAGTAGCAACAAAGAAGATTTTGTGGTTCGTCCCAAATTTCTTAGCAGGTGAGTTAAAAATGTGTTACATGCAACACTGGTGGGTTAGTGCCTATTCAGTGGGTGTTTTTTTTTTCAAAAGCCCATCATTATCAGGGCTTGTTTGTTGTCGGGTGGTATCCAAATTCTCTCTGCTTCTTGGCTTCATTGACGTGTCATCTGGCTGTGTCCAGGTCACCTTCCTCTAAGAAGCTGTTCCTGAAGCCGAGATCTAAACTATTCTGCTCTTAAGGCTCTCGTCTTCATTCTCACCTTGAGATCGGTTAAGCTCAACTAACTCGGGTGTAAGAGAAGAGAGTGAGTGATAGGGTTGAAGGGGGAGGAGTGTGAGAGTGTTGGCCTATCTGCATGCGTGTGCACGCTTGTGGATGGTTCAGTTCCTGTGTACCAGAAAGGTTCAACTCATTTCTCTGCCTCCCCATTCCCCATCATTCAATACCTGACTTCTAATGTAGCCTTCATGAGTGTTGAAAGAGTTTTGAGTGCCTACAGTTGCTCATATTGCCAGTCACTCCAGCTGGGTTATGGCGGGGTTAACCCTTGAGGGGTCCAAAGTATTCCTGAGAGACTGGCTCAGAAAGTTTATTATTATTATTAATGCACTATACTGTATTTGGTGTGAATACTAACACAGGATAAGAATTTTGTTTGTTAATATTTTGTTTCAAAATATGGACCCAAAGTTGCTTCCATTTTTAAAAATTGTATAGATCAAATTCAAAATATAACATACTTTAACACTATAAATTAATAAATTTATACTGTAACACAAATTAGAAAACTATCATCTGAGGACCACACAAAGAATATTGTGCGAGGAGCCTATTTTACACTTTCTAACTTCAGAATTGCTTTTAAATACACGGATGGCAAAATACTAAAGAAATTATTCACAACTTTAGTTAGACCTAATCTGGAATATGCAGCAGTTGTATGGTGCCCATCCATATCTTAAGAAACACATCAACAACCTGGAAAAGGTGCAAAGACATGCCACTAAGTGGTTCCCAGAACTGAAGGACAAGAGCTACGAGGAGAGGTTAGAGGCATTAAATATGCCAAAACTGGAAGATAGAAGAAAAAGAGGTGATGTGATCACTACGTACAAAATAGTAACAGGAATTGATAAAATTGATAGGGATGAATTCCTAAGACCTGGAACTTCAAGAACCAGAGGTCATAGATTTAAACTAACTAAACAAAGATGATGAAGAAATATAAGACGATTCACTTTCGCACAGAGTGGTAGACGGTTGGAACAAGTTAGGTGAGAAGGTGGTGGAGGCCAAAACTGTCGGTAGCTTCAAAGAGAAAGAGTGTATGACAAAGAGTGCTGGGAAGACAGGACAGCATGAGCGTAACTCTCATCCTGTAACTACACTTGGGTAATTACACTTGGTAATTACTACAGTGGTACCCAGTAATTGAAGTGTGTCAGTGTTATTATTGTACTGTATTTATATTTTGTGCTATTTATCATTGTGTGTCTCCTGCATCCAGATTTTTTTAGTTTTTAGAAAAGGTGTTACTTAATCATTCCATCAATGGGTGATTATTATTATTTGCATGTGACATTTGTAATTGGATGTACATTCATTTCAGTGTAAGACTGAAGTAAATTGTATGCATTACAAACGAAATGTGGTCATCCTTTGAATGGAGGAGTGTTTTGTGATGTAATAAAGTACATTATGTAAGAAAGTACAGTAAAATGCAGTGTTTTGTGATATAATAACATACAGGATGAGCATTAGTTGATCTTGTCATTGTTCCATATCTGCAGACTTCAGGCTCTCGTCATGGTACTCTTCCATCTTCACAAAACTTCAACTGAGAGTTCATGCCAAGGCTTCTTCCATGTAGAGGACCATATCTCTGAATTCTTTATTGGTTACTGGGAAGACATATTTGGTTCTAACAGGTAAGTAATAAATGTATTTATTTATATTATTCTATAACTTTTGGTATGAATTACAGTGCTGTATTGTAAATGTCGAGTTCATATTTAGGGGCCATTAAATGTACAAACATTGCCTGCTTTTATTGGTATATTTAATGACCCCTAATTTTTATCTGGATGGATGGGGTTTGTGCATTGAGTGCTGTGGATTGGTTGCTGATGTTCATTACCCCTTGATGTGATTGTGATTGCACTTGTGATTGTGGACATTTTGGGATCATTGCTCTTAGCTTCATCCTTGACCTGTGTGTATTGTACTGACCTGGCAATGGTACCATGCTTGTAAAGTATCATATAAATAGCTTACCATCTTCCCTACCTCTAAAAACTGGAATATGTTTTACTATTCTAATAATAATAAGAACTATTCCTCCAGATCCCAACATTTCCTGGAGCATATGGAGTGCAGTTGTCAGTTTAGAGCACGCCCAGGTGAAATAACTGGAGACTTGCTATAGGTTTTAATGAAATTGCATTACAGAAATTAATATCCCTTTGTATATGTGGTGAACAAATTCTTAAGCTACACTCTTTGAAGGTATTATTATTGAAATGCCTTGACAAATATAATTTCTCAATCATTTACTTATTTATTTACTGTTACTCTGTTGATCTTTAAATTAAGTTTTAGAAGCACAAATGTAGGGCTCAAGTGGAGTCTACAGTGTCTAATTTTCTTATTGCCTCTGTAATATAATCAATTTGTCTGATTTAATTTCAGTAATATAAAGAAAAGAGGAGCAGATGGCAGAGGCATCTTAGCGGGTCTGCAGGACGTCTTGTTACAACACCCACAGTATTTTGTCAAAGGTCCAGAAAGTCTAGGTGATGGAGAGTGGTACAAGCTTTCTGCTATAAAGCCACCTGCTCAGCTTCTCCACACCAATTCCTGCCTTGACAGTAAAACCAATGTAATTATGTCTGGTATCTGATTTAACTTACAGTATAAGTAATTCCCTGTTAATTATGTCCAGTTGTAACTTTTATACCTGGAAATACAGTATTTAAATATTGTAGCAAATCTCTTCAAATTTAGCCCACATAATCTGAAAACCATCATGCAATAAAAATTATATTGGGTAGCTGTGAGATGTAACAACTATGATGAAGAAGAATTACCAATTGATGCTGCTTTGCTGGCTATATCAGATTAAAGGCTGGTAGCCAGGTAAACAAATTCAAGATATATAAAGGAGAAGGATTTAGAAAGTAAATGAAAATATGAGTAAGGTTCTGGTCAGTTATGTTGTAATATTGGATTTTAATGGAGGTAATTGTGTTTTCATCTAGGAAGCATACAAATCTGCAGACTTGTATGGAAGTCTTTTGAAATATAGTTGTGTGCAACAAATACCTTAGGTGAGAATAGAAAAGAAACATTCCAATGGTTTTGCTAAAATGAGGAGCAGGCTACAATCACCACAAACATCACACCCAGTGCAAACATTATAAAGATCCATTCAACCACCACCAAACACCACAACTCCAACCAGCAGCCATCACTGCCAAAACACTTCACAAGAACTAACTACAGCCTCCATAACAATCATTACAACTATTTCCACCACTACCACTAGATGATCTGTTCAATAAAAGGTGTGTTACAGAAAATATAAATGGAAGATGATAGGATAATGTGTTCATTATTAGTGTTGATGAAGGAGAGTGTGAGACTGCATAGAAGCAAGAGCCTCACTTGAAGAATAAGCTTACTGCACCACAGGTTATGACAAACCACTTAAGAAGTGGATGAATCTATTGATGGTATTTAGGTTAAGAAAATACTTGAATTCATTGTGGGGAACATTGTTCATGATATGCCTTGCTTGGCTATTTCTTTTATAGTTAATTGTATTAAAGATGCTCCTTTGCCAAATCAAACCTGGCTATTTTACTATTGTAATAGAAAGAACTTTACTATTGTAATATTGTAATTTCAATGGCTTAATTATTTCACTTGGAATAAAATGTCCCCCTTTTTTATACTGTATGTAATATGTATAGCTTAATAAACAAAAAATCTTCATCTAGGAAGCATGTGAAGAAGTTGCAAGTGCAAATGGTGAGACCACATCTACAAGGAAGAGGTGTCGAGAAGATAGAGATGTGGTACGTTTTTATGACTTGTTGTAAAGGAAATGGGGGATGGATAACCTATATTACAGTATTTATTATTGCAAATTATAGGACTAAGAACTTCACTCTTATTGGTTAACTTTGCTGATTATTTCTTGTATTATGAGAAAGATTAATTTGAATAATAAATGATCTGCACTTGTTAACCCCACTAAGGGGGAAAACTTTTTTCTGGGCTAACTCTGTAGCTTCCTGGTGCATTGGCTCAGGTACCACAGTAACAGCCATAACAGTACCCTGTACCAGTTTCTGTCCAATTTCGTGACAACTGTCTGTCCTCGTTTAGATCTCTTGGCCTTGGCATGGATTCATGAGCTACTTTGTCACTCCCTTTCCTGTCATTGCTGTGCTGGCTCCTCTATGGTTGGCTCAGCCCTGGTTCTTGCTCAATTTCTTCATTCTTTTCTGCTCTTGGGTCTCCACCTCTTCCAGATTATTAGTAGCCAGACTTACCTGGATGGTTCAAGTCTATCCATTGATCTTCAGATCTGTAATTTTTGAGATGTTTATGAGGACCAGAAGGTGACTCTTTTGATGTTGCATTTATGTCCTTCCCAATACCAGTATGAGGTTGTTTGATGGTCCTTTTGACTTTTTCTTTCTCTTCATCACTCGTCCTCCATTTCTGTGGCAATGATCATATCTTCTGTCTTGGCTCCTTGTAGAGTGTTGTCTGATGCCTCCTACCATTTGGCTTTCGCAGAGCTTTTCTTACATATTTTTACGGTAGCTGTTTCTTCACCCCTAATCCCCCAATCTTTAAGTTGTCTTGGGCGTGTTTTTTTTTTTTTTTTTTTTAACACCATTGCCAGCCTTTGTTGGGAATAGAGCCCATTTGGTTCTTGAAGTGAGTTCTTTCATTTTGGCACTGCTTAGGTTTCTCGTTCTCCGTGGCTGAAGATTCCTTTTTCAGTGTGGTTTTATAGTAGTCTCTGGATTCTGGTGGTCATGGTTGTGAACTTCATGCTTTGTTCTTTTGTCATTGGGTTCACTCTATCTCCAGCCTTTTCTGGAAGATCATCTCTCTATCTTCTCTAGCAGCTCATCCAGAATCCTCCAACCCAAGGTACCACAACAACAGGCTCTAATGAATCACATGTGTGTACCTGAAACCATGACCAGAATCAGGTCCCCTTAATAGAGGCATAAGGGTGTGGGGATATAATATCACATTATTGAAGGAAAATCCACCAGATAGTGGATTGTGATAGGTAGAACGCACCAAAATAACCAACCGCTCAGATAAGATTTGCTACCCCTGATTCAAACTTATGTTCATATTTATTGTCTAGGTCCAACCACTAGTTACCTAACCTCCCTTATGACCAAATGGTAGCTCTAGCAAACCTGAGGATCCTGGGTAGCTACCCAAGTCATTCACTCACTACACAATGATCCATGAGCACCTGAAAGATATGAAGGGCAGGAATAAGATAAAAAGGGGCCCCTCCAGAAAGAGGCGTTTCATTACATTCAATGTTGGTTTTCTGGGTGGGGTTCTCCACTGTATGTTCCCGAGCTAGCTCATCATGCAGAAGAAACCAACAAAGCAGGCTTAGTGTGGAGGGCAGGAGAAGCAAAGAATCATACATAAGAACCCAGCAAATAGAATCAGACTCCAATACAAGGAGTCATGGAAACTATATGAACAAAGTGCTCCCTCAAGATTCTGAGCAGAATGCAGGGAATGGCATCCCACCACCAAACTGGTGCATAGGACCCTCCAGCCAGAATGACCAAGCACATCCACTTACAGCAACCCCCCTTTTCCTTCCTGGACGCTCACAGTCTCGCATTGACACAATACATAGAGCCCGAAAAGTCGGTGCCAGCAGAAGAAATTGAGAAATGCGACCAGAGAAGACAGCCTGAAAAAGGATAACTAGGATCTAAGGGGAGGTGGAGAAAGGAGGGGGACCAAAAAATTAACCTAAATCAGACCAAGCAGGCTAAGAAGAACCTACTGGAGGTGTGAAAGCCAGAGACAGTTCTCGAAACAGTGCCAATATAAATAGCCACACTGAAAGCCAACAAGAGAGGCTCCACCAACCCAAACAAAGAGCCAAAAGGCAACAGGCATTAAACAAAACCAAAAAGGAAATGATAAGACTACCGGAACAACACCAGACGGCAAAGAGACGGAAAAAACAAAAAAGCAAACCAAGGTATCGGAAACCAAAGCCAAGAAGACAGCAGCAGCAGATCTGCCAACTGCACAACAGATAGATGGCAGGACTCTCAGCACAAGAAAGTTAACATGAGAAAATAATAGCAGTGAAGCTCCAACCACTAAGGAATGGCTCATGACCAACCCTCCTGAATTAGATGGAGCCTGGAAGCAGTACAGGTCTGGACACCGAGCCCCAAGGTTCAGAATCCAAGCTATAGCCTGCAACCAAGGAGGGGTACCCCACTGACAGATGTCCCAAGCCAGGAAAAAGCGTGGAAAAACACTGAATCGGGTAGTAGAGGAAACCTAACCAGCTCCAGATCAGGTGAAATGGAAACCATGAATGCCTCTCTAACTGGCAATGAGACAACAATCAGAACCTACTGTGGCCATGTTCATTTAGGAGGCCCTAGTCAGAGACCGGGCTGCGGGGAGCTTGACCCCGAGGATCAACTCAAGGTATGCTGGAGGGAAAAGATGAACATCAGTGGAATAATCCAACAGCTTACAGAACCAACTGAAGGATGTGTTAATGACTGTCCACATCACCAAAAAAGGATGGATTACAAGGAGACACCATCTGTAAGCACAGTTCACATGCCACACAAGAGAAAGTGCCAAGCCAAGCCAAGATAATCAGGAACAACACGAACCAATGCTAGCTCCAAACCAGAAAAGACTTAACTGACCCACACTGGGAAACAAAGAACCACCAAAGTGCAGGCAGAGGGAAAACTGGACCATAGAGACCCAAAAAGAGCCAAATTTATATTGATTCCTTCTTAGCAGTGCCATTGGAAAGAGTAAGACATTTATTTACCATGGACCTAAGAAAGTATGGATCCAAAATGGAAGTGCTGCAGCAAAAGGGTTAAGAGAAATATAGATCACTTTAAAGTCATATTCTGTGTGGTACTTATAAATTGATGTAAAGTTTTCTGAATATTCTAAATCACTTACTATTGAGATCATATGGATTTAACAGTAACCAGTTATTACACATGGTATATAGAATATCCTTTATTTATTATAATTATGCAAGCTATACCAGAAATGGGTTTTGCAGGATTCTCCAAAACCGTCACCGCTTAAGAAAGGAATGTCAAGCTTGAGTGAGGACTTCACGAAAACTGATCCAACAGATAAGATAATTATTGGCAGTAATAATGAGAGCCCAGGTCAGGTGAGCAGCTGGCCAACAAATTTTTGTAGTGTTACTGTATCTTTCAGCTTAAGTTGGCCTTAAAATTACAAACAAAAAAGATATAATTTAGTGTACTAGATACTCCATAATGCAAAGTCCTATTGATACTAGGTTAGGATCGTACAGTCAGGGCAGATGAAGATTCTGCACTTGCATACCTGGAAACTTTTCTGACATTCCCTGCCAGATCCTATTGGTACTAGGGAGACACTAGTATCAAACTTAAAGCCTTTACAGGTACTACTTATCACAGGGCCTGCCAAGCAGTGTCTCATCTATCAGATGACTCGCTAGGTCACTAGTGATGACTGCCACTAGGTTATCTTGAGATGATTTCGGGACTTTAGTGTCCCTGTGGCCCGGTTCTCGACCAGGCCTCCACCCCCCAGGAAGCAGCCCGTGACAGCTGACTAACTCCCAGGTACTGCTAGGTACCAGGGGCATTCAGGGTGAAAGAAACTTTGCCCATTTGTTTCTGCCTCGTGTGGGAATCGAACCCGCGCCACAGAATTACGAGTCCTGCGCGCTATCCACCAGGCTACGAGGCCCCCTCGTAGGTGGCAACACAAATCACAGAAAAACATTGGACTTATTTTCTTGTCTTTTGTTTGATTCACAAGTTAAGGAAAAGATTAGGAGCAAGCCAGTGTACTGCTCTGAAAGTGCTGTTCACATATACTCAGTGTCTTATTGGTGATGTATCCCATTAGGTTGCATTCACCAGAAGCCACTGTAACAAAAATGTGTAATGCTCACCTGGGCTGTAGAGTGGGATGAATAGTAGCTGCTGGGGAAGATGCTTCCAAAGTTTGGCATCAGTTGATCATTGGGAGTTGCCAACTGTCTGTGCAGGTTCTTAGGCACATTCTTATACTTTTTATACCAACATAATCCTTTTGCTGTTATTACACTAATACACACATTATATACAAGTATCTACATTTGTGCTCACCATAGAGAACCACTGAGCTGTTATGGTGAATGCAGATAATAACAGGTGACTACACAGTCAGTAAATGGCACTATCTTCCTCCCTCCCACAGCATTACAACTCCCACACAGCGTTAATTATCACAACAATCCTGCTATTATCACAATCCTGGTCATTTTTATCACAGTCAGGAGTCATCTGTAATATTGTCATCGCTAAATAATGGCAGTTACATATTTATTTTGACATTTTTAGGCGATGCTGTGGTCACAAGCTGAAAAGCAATGCTGTTAGCTCATGCTGTGTGTGCCAGCCTTGGTTGCTCCAATAGTACTGTGGCTTTCACACCGGAGAATATTGTCCACGATTTTTTTTTAAACATGGCGTCTGTTTACAAGAGCCCTGAGAAAGCTGATGTGAACCCTGTGTAGCCGCAGGCCATTTGAATCGTGCCTGGCACCCTATGGCGTATATATATGCCATGCGCAGTTTAAGGATTAAAGGACAGGTTTGAGGTTTAGATAGCCATCAGGTCAGCTAGTTACACTAGGAAAGTGTAGCCTAAGTAATTGGTACTGGATAATGTCTTGGAGAGAACACAATGCTAATGTTTCTCATGTTAGTCCTTCAACTAGTCAACTACTGTATACTTTGTCATACAAGTTTAATGCATTTTCTTCAGAATTCTAAAACTAATGTTTCATAATTTTTATAAAGATTTCAACAAGTGAAATGGTCTTTAATCACTGGTGACAAATCTACTTGTAGACGAGTCATAGTGGATAAAGTTTTAAAAAACTAAATTTGTATCATTAATAAGCACTTTAGTCTTCTTTGGGTTCTCAAGTGTAAAAGGAATTACATGTGGATTTTAATTGATGCAAGTCATGTCTTGTGGATTATTTATAAAAATAGGTACAAGTATTGCTATTTCTCCTGAAACAAAGATTTCTTCACTTTTTGTTTTTTTAGGATGCAAAACACAATATATGACATGTTTTGTATGAATAAACTTGCCCTGTTTTTTTATTTGTGTATTTATAGATTGTTACAATACCACTTGAATTGTGGTGTGATTCATTAAACTACATTCCTTAGCATTACAATATATGGTGGTATAATTGTTTTATGTTACTGCAGGTTACTGTGAAGCAGGAGCCTGAGTACAAGGAGGAGGAGGAAGTGTTTGTTGCCGAATTTACTGGAGAAGATGAAAGTTCAGTTGATCCTTTTGCCGATATTGATGGGGACCAAACAATAATGCCATCGGCAATTTTATCTGATGATGTAACACATTCAGCTGCAGAAAATCTAAACGAATTTTCAAGTTCCCAGTTAGTTAAAGTTTTCTCAGAGAAACCATCTCGATTAATTAAGCCCAAAGTAATCAGTGCTCCTCAGCCACAGATTATTTCTTCTGATGGCCCAAACAACATAGAATGTGTCGGTGATAATGATAGAGACGTACGTGTTACACGGTAAGTATAATTTGTAATTTCATATCTGCAGATACACACTCGTTGTGTTTTACACTTGCATGCATACATGCACATGCTTTTGCAATCATACACATATATCAACATACTCCTGCAGCTACAAACATACATGTACCTCCTTTCTTCTTGATACTGGTTAAATGAGAAAAGTTAAACACAAGAGTGACTCAAAAATATAGTTGCATATGATTAGAATTTGCCTATTCATCAGTATCTCTTATGGAATCCCTAGTTACCTTGGTGTGCTGTGGCACAGTGGTTGAAAAGCACTGCTCTAGAGGGAGTAAATAGAGAATAAACCAGTCCAGCCTAGAATAATCAAGAATAGTTTATTCATAAAACTCAAAGCACTGCAGAACCTCAACCACCAAGCAAGCACCCTATGAAAATTGTAGAGAATTTCATAAAATAAGAACAATAAGATAAAATTTAAATTGCTTATATTAAGTACTTAAAGTATATATATATTATATAATTATTGATGTAATTTTTGAAATTTTAAAATTAAGTACTGAACTCTTAATTGTTGCTAAAATATATTTAGTTTGTAAAACAAACATGTACAGTATTACTGTATATTCTTGCAGTAAAGGACCTTGTCCTTGTGTGATTATTCCTCTCTTTTCAGACATTTTGATTCTTCATGGCACTTGGTTGAAGATATGCTACCTGGGATGTTTTCTCATAAAGTGATAAACTATGAATACATACCTGAAATCAGTCTACCAGGCTTCAATATGATAGCTGATAGCACTGTATCAACCAAAGAAGATATCTTACTCTGGCTCCGAGAGTTCAGTAAACGCACACAGACGTGTTGGATGCCTCGGGCCTGTGTGATGGGATCCTCATACCCCATTACACACAGAGCGATGTATGTATGCCTTGGTTCTTCAAAAACTGAAAAAGATAAGAGTAGAGTGACTCCAAGATGCAAAGCCTTTATTAACATTAAATTATATGAGAGAGATATTCTAAGGGAAGTGAATAATAGATCAGCAGGCTTTTTATCCAGAATCTCCCTTTCATACGTTCATAATCATTCAGTAATGTTTAAAGAAGCATTACAATATAAAAGTGTCAAAAAAGAAATAGTGGAAATGTTCCGTAAGTATTTTTGCGAGGGTAACAGTGCCACGAGTGCACACCACTACCATGAGGCTAGGTTGTGGCTTAGAGACTCTGCATCCCAGTTACTGATTGACAACTCCATTAACCCAAAGATACAAACAATAAAGTACATGAGGGAGCATTGGGGAAAACAAAATGCTGCTACAGTTAAAAACACTAAAGTTCATGGAAAGGGTGGTGACACATTGTTTAATGCAGTTTGTGAAAAAGTTGAAGAACTGAGCCGTGAAAGAAAGGTTCAGTATTTTATAGTTAAAGTTCCTTTTTCTGTCGCTTTAGTGACTCCCATGATGAAGCGAGTTCACAGCATTCCAGAAGCCTCACTAATTATGTTTGCAAACACTGTCAATGGTTGTGGTGAAGATAGGTGTAGTATTACATATTTTATGTGTGCTTCTGTAGCAGGAGTCTTGCCTCTTGGTGTAGTTATTGTGAGTAACCCAACTTGTAGTGCATTTAAAGTTGCCTTCAGAAACTTAGTCACAACTATAGGTGAAACTGCATTTGGAGGTAGAGGGTCTCCAATGGTGATAATTAGTGATGGTTTTGAACCCCAAAGGGATGCATTAAAAAACTGTTTTCCTTTTAGTCATGTATTATTGTGTGTTACACACCTTGTTCGCTCTGTTTGGAGATGGCTAACTGAAGATTCTAATCACATTAAAGAAAATCACCGTGTAACTTTAATGAATCTTGTAAAAATGTTTTATACGCATCATCACCTGATGAGAGCATACTGTCTTATAAGGTGTTATTAGAAGACAGTACTTCAAAACAATACAAGGTATTTCATACATATTTAGCAACGTTATGGTACAGGAGAAGTGAAGTTGGCTTGGTGTACAAATTGCCTATTAATAACAAGGATTTTATTGAATTATCTAGAAGAACATTTATTGATGCTATTCTAACAAAATGCCAGGCATTCAACACACTACCAATGATGAATTATGTTTGCATAGCTGTGGAGGAGTGCTTTCAGAGCAGAATTTCAGAATTTATTGAAAATACAGCATCTCAGCTTACCTTCTTAAAGTGCATGGATGGAAACATCTTACCGGAGACTAACACTGTAAAATCATCTTACAAGGTGCGAAGTTTGCATGATGAGGAAACTTGGTTCACTGTGGACTGTGAAGCATCAGTGTGTTCTTGTTTATCTGGAGGTCTAGGAGGCTTGTGTGAACACCAGCGAGCAGTGTGGAAGATGCAGAACACACAGCTTCCTTCACCACCAGAGATAGATGCTGCAGGCAAGCTTCAGTTGGCAGAAATAGCGTTTGGAGAAGTTGGTTACCAAAGTTTCAACAGAACGGAATATGATTTCACAATTAAAGCTCTGAAAAAAAATTTGGCTAGATTAGAAACTATTGCTAGCCAAAATATTACAAATTCTTTTATCGGGAAAATGAAGCAGATGAACCAAGCATTAGAAAAAATTACTTCTCTTAATGAATTAGGAACTTTTTGTGAGGTGGTAGCAAACTCCCAGGCTCATATGCAGATAAGTTTAAATATATTGCCACCTCAAACAAATTTGGTACAACCACAAGCAAACATTGTGCAACCTCAAGCTAATATGGTACAGTCACACACTAACATGATGCAACCACAACCAAATCTTGTGCAACCACATTCTAATATTGCACAAACACAGGCTAGTATTGTGCAACCGCAAACAACTTTTATACAACCGCAAGTAAATGTTGTTCATACACGGGCCAGTTTTGCTCGGTCCCAAACTAGTCTTGTACAGGCACAAACAAATCTTCTGCAGGCACAAAATAATATTGTACAAACACAAACTAGCCTTGTACAGCAGCAAACTGGCCTTGTACAGCCTCATGCTAGTCTTATACAGCCCCAAGCTAGCATCGGACAGTCCCAAGTCAATATTGTGCAGCCACAAACTAGTATTATACAACCACAAACACGTACAAGAATAAACCCAATACAATTTTTGGTTGTGCAACCCATAAATAAATGCTGAAGAAAGTAGAAAGTGAATTGTCAATTCATAACTTGTGAATTTAGGTGAACAAAGCACAGTATATATGAACATATTGTATTGAACAAGTATATGTGAACATATTGAGTACAGTGTATGTGAACAAAGCCTGGATGTCAACTTATACATTTATTCATTAATTTTAAATGCAAGCTTTTATACTTTGTAATGAATTATTAAAATTTTGTCTACACACTGTATTCATATCACCAGTGTTGACTTATCTTTTTACAATGGCTGTTGAAATGACAAATGAAACTACTGTAAATACTGTAATTGGATAATTTTTTGGATTTGGAGGTTGTGCCATTTGTACGGACTAAATTCATGTGATTTAAAAATAGTAAAAGTCGGTGCATTTATTTAATGCAAAAAATCAAGATTTAATAAACTTGTTTTCAAAGTTATAAACATTTTCACAAAGTCTGCTAAACCCCATCTTAAGGTTAGGGAATATTATTTATTTTTTGTCTTGCATATTTTCAGATGCTCTCTGAAAATAAGCCTAGAATACATTATTTGAGTTCATCCAACATTACAGAAAAGATTTGTTGATTCTTTACATTACCAGATGTGTTCTGGTAATTTTCACTCGTATTAAAATCTCATAAAGTTTAGAAAATGTTTAAATTAGACCACTTCTGTGTCTCCTAAATTAGTCCCATTTTATTTATGCAAGTTCTTAAAAGAAAGTTTATACTGTTTTTAATTTTGATGTCCCTCAGAACAATCATCCTACAGAACTAACTAATTATCATGGTTCAACAGAGCCTATAGGCTCTTGGTATGTACATAGTATACAGTCAGTCAAAAATATCTTCCTCGTATGATTAAAATAAAACAAAAATACATAAAAATAAAATGAAAAAGACATTACTTCAGTACCAGTATACGGTAGTTTCTCATTAGAAAATAACCATGAAAACCCCACTGGGGGTAGACATCAAAGTGGTGAGATGTCACCAGCAGAGTCCCACAGGGCTCTGTTCATGGACCCATCCTGTTTGATATATGTAAATGACCTTCCAGAAGGTATAGTGCTACATAGCCCTCCCGGTTTGGTGCCTTCTTTTGATAATTACTTACTTACTTCCAGAGGGTATCGACTCATTCTCTCAATGTTTGTTGATGCAAAAATTATGAGAAGAATCAAGATATGAAGACAGACTACAAGACGACCTGGACAAACTTGAGGAATGGTCTAGAAAATGGCTACCAAAGTTTAACTCGGGAAATTGTAAAGTAATGAAAGTAGGCAAAGAGAGCAGGAGGCTGAACACAAGGTACTTTCTAGAAACACGAGACAAAGTTAGAGAAGATTCAAAGGTATACCACCAGACTAGTCCCAGAACCAAGAGGTACGAGCTATGAGGAAAGCCTACTGGAACTAAACTTTGCGTCCTTGAAGGATAGAAGAGTTCGGGGAGGCATGATAACCACCTACAAAATGCTCGAAAATTGACAGTGTGGACAAAGACAAATTATTTAACATGGGAGGAACACAAACAAGGGTACACAGGTGGAAACTTAGTACCCAAATGAGCCACAGAGACATTAGAAATAAATTTTGTTCGGTATCAGAGTAGTTAATAAATGGAATGCATTAGGCAGTAATGTGGTGGAGGCTGACTCCATACACAGTTTCTAATGTAGATTTGATAGAGCCCAATAGGCTCAAGAATCTGTACGCCAATTGATTGACATTCGAGAGGTGGGACCAAAGAGCCAAAAGCACAACTAGGTGAGCACTTTTTTTTTTCTTTATTGAATTATGCATAATAGTGATAATCACTCAACTGTGTTGCAGGTTTTATTTTAACTATTCATCATGCAAACTTGAAATTTGCAGAAACAAAATTCTAATCGCTGCCTTTTCCACATCCTATATTCCCTGTACTTAGACAGAAATAACATGTGTAACACTCCAGAATCTTGGTATAGCATAATTAGTTTTTTTTTTAATACTACTTTCCATTACTTCATTTGTCATCCCTAAATCTTGATATAGCATCTCCAGGTTTTCCTATAACATCTCAACTCCTGATATAACATCCCCAAATCTTAGTACTGTACTGTATAATAGCCCCAGACCTTGATATTTAGCATCCCCAGATCATCATATACAGTACTATATAGTATTTCAAGATCATGTACAACATCTCCAGATCTTCATATAACATATTAACATCTTTATACTGTATATAGCATATCTTAAAGGTAACAATTTACTTTTTGCATCCCTGAATCAGTGATCATTGATAGGATAGATTTCACAGTATACAATTAAATAAACTATAAAGGCATGTTAGTTTAGTTCATATATTTTGCACCCCATACCCATCTTGTGGGCGGTAGTGGAAAGGGTTACAGAGGCACATAATGAGCTCTGGAAAATTGAATTGGACTGAACCCCACAATTCATTTAGCTAAGCAAGTTACAATCTTGATGAGCTAGCCACAAAATTCAATACACATCGTCACAACATCAATGGGTTCGAGATC
This sequence comes from Procambarus clarkii, assembly GCF_040958095.1. NCBI lineage: Eukaryota > Metazoa > Arthropoda > Malacostraca > Decapoda > Cambaridae > Procambarus > Procambarus clarkii. The sequence goes on along the minus strand of NC_091184.1, from coordinate 28,868,395 downwards.
GACCGCAAGTACAGTTACTAAATTAAGCAGATATGTGTGTAGAGCTAGTGTTACAATTTATGTGTTTGTCCTTAAAGGCATGTATATGCAGGAGTAAATAAGGTGTTCCCATCTTATGTCTTACTAGCACTTTTGTGTTTTGGAGGTTTCCTAGAACTATTTTGAAGAGCAACTAGTTTTTAGTTATGTGGTGAGCAATAGTTGCATATACTATTTATTTACTTAGAATATTCACACTAACGTGACTGCATCAATGAGAAAATCCGTAGGAGCAGTGATGAGGGTTGGAACCTATGTGTTGGGTGTTCCCAGGCACCCAAGACATGATATAAGGATTGCAACCTCGAGTTCTTATGAACACAAAGATTTCCTGGGGCTTCTAATGAAGCCAGGACAGGATTTTCACACACAATCACCCCCCCCCCCCCATGCACTCTGGCTCTGTCATCTAGGACTTGTTCTTCCTCTGACGCTTATCTTGTTAATACGCAGAGAATAATCACACTAACGGAGGTATTGTGTAAAAATCCTGTTCTGGCTTCAGTAGAAGTCTCAGGAAATCCTTGTGTGTTCAGAAGAACCCCAGGTTGCAACTCTTATGCCATGTCGTGGTCTAGTCGCTAGTGCTTGTGCCTGCGAACATCCGCCGCACATCATGCACCCAACAGCCATCCAGTGGGAAGGTTACCATCACGTGCATGCACTGGCTGCATAGTAAGCAATCTTGGGATGGCTAGGATTTCTTCCTCGTACGTCATTTTGAATGAATTAGCAATAGAATTACAGTATCTACCGGTAATTTTTGTTTAGCATTCTATTACGTAGGACAACTAGGATCTTTTCTGTATACGTGAGTCTCGTATTGGACAGAAATGGTTGGGAACATTTCCTTTCACTTAGTGCCCCTGTTCACCTAGTAAAAAGTAGGTATCAGGGAGTTTAACAATTGTGGGGTTGCATATTTGGAAGGGTCAGTAGTTCGACCTTGGTGAGGAAGCCTTGATACAAGCCTGAAGTAAAAGTGTGTGTGTACACTCGCTTTTTGTTGAGCTTCAGCTCTTTGGTCCCGTCTCTTAACTGTCAATCAATTGGTGTACAGGTTCCTGAGCCTATTGGGTTCTATCACATCTACACTTGAAAGTGTGTATGGAGTCAGCCTCCACCACATCACTTCCTAATGCATTCCATTTGTTAACTACCGACGGGTCCATAGAATTACCCAAATCGGCCCAAATCGGCCCAAAACTACACAAATCGTCCTAGCATTACGTAAGTAATGAAGAAATATGGTATATTTACTTACTATAATGTTGGTGCTACACGTAGAACATGATCAAACCTATTTTTACTCTGAAATAATCTAATTTCATAACGAAATGAGACGTAAATATGTGAGAGGTGACGCCATAGGAAGTCGACGGTCCAAGCGACAATTGTGTGGAGCGACTTATCCAAGATATATGGTCGCCCGGAGAGTGTTTGCTGCCATATCAGCCTCCTGTACACAGTGATCCAGTCCTCGTACATACATGTATGTATGAGTGTGTGTACATGTGTATACAACATTAATAATTTTGTAACTAGCGTCAAACACTGTTACTTGCTTAGCTAACCGAACTAGAGGGTTCAGTTCCTGAACCGATTATGTGCCTCTGTAATCCTTTACACCACCGCCCACGGGATGGGTATGGGGTGCATAATAAAGAAAGAAATAGAAGAAATTGAAATTGCATAATACGGTTATTGACATTCAATAATAGTAAGATAAGTTTTGATATTAAGTTTTTAAGTAAGATAAGTTAAGATAAGTTTTAAGTAAGACAGTTTTGATATTCCTAGAGTACGACTTAATCAAACTAGAAATGCTCTACAAATCAAGGGGCCCAGAATGTGGAATGACCTTCCCAACCATGTTAAAGACTGTACCTCTCTCAACCAGTTTAAGTTAAAAACGAAGCTATACCTAATAAATTCCCTGTAACCTACCTTACCCTTCTATTGTCAACCAATGTCTGTTTTTTTTTTTTTTTTTTTTTTTAAGAGCGCTGTTTGTCGACATAATTGTATTTGTGCTGCTTTTTCATCTATGTTTTCATTTCTTGTTTTCATTCTACTCATTATCCTCAATTAGTATTAAGCTTGTCATTTAAGTTTATCATGCCCGAAACGCTTTGCGTAATAGTGGCTTTAGGCATTGTATGTACTAGCTCTACCTATAAGTCAACCAATCTTTGTAAAAAATTATTGTATGTATGTACCTTATCTAAATAAACATTTTATTTTTTATTTTTATTTTTTTATAAATCAATGAGGACCAAATGGGAGACTAGTGATCAGATGAATATTACAGACTCAAGAGTAGCCTTCTCTTCTTGTATATAAATGAAAAAATAAATTCGTTTGTTTAATTCTAATGCTTGTAGGCGAGAACAGTTGTGAACGCCAGCTAGCGCACAAGTACATGAGCGCCCAAAATACTTTTACACAAAAGACATGTACAGACAGGCGTGTGGCTTCTGACTTCTTTTTTATTGATTAATATTAAATATTAAGCGCTTACCTATAATAGTTATCATTTTATGCAAGTATAACTATCACATAATAAATATAAAAGGAGTTTATCAAAAAACTGACAGAAGTGTTGTGTTTTGTGCGTTGTATCGTGTTTGTGGGCATTCGGGTGTGTTGTTTTTACGCTGGCGGGCGGCGTCCTTACCAACTCCGGATTATGTCTATTACATCACTAAACTTCATTTAATAACTATATGCCTGTTAAATAGAAGATTTTAATTGTTAATAGCATTATATTGTCGTTTTAATATGGAACACGTACACATATGCGAAACGTCTAAAGCTGGTGTCCGAAGTGGTAAAAATATTAGTGTACGATGTTGTCAATGTACGGAGTGTCTTGTATCCGAGTCCATAGGAATTACCGTTTGTCCTGGCGCCATCTATGTTTTGACAGCAGTACTACTAATGTTCCCACGTTATGTGATGATCGCTATACGGGTCTTACGGTCAGTTGCTCTTCTATATATGTTTATGGACAACGTAGGTGATTTGAGGCAATTTGCGGCCAGAGTGAAATAGTATCCACGCGGTGAGTGATGGAGGAGGATATATACTGCTGTGTACTCGACTAGCGGGTGAGAGGTAAGTTATATCGAACAATTATGGGGAATAGATGGGTTATTTTAAGCGTAGAATGTCAGGTAACCGGTAACTACACAGATGGGGTAGTGTTTTTTTAAGTCTTTATTTACTAAAGTGGAACATTACATTATGCCTTTAGCTGAACAAGTCTACTGGTGGGGGAAGTAGACGGGTTTTATGAAAGTATTTTACCTAAATATTTGTATTTGGTTAACTAGTTCAGCCGTTACCAGGGAGGGTGTTCCTTTAATCTAATCTAAAAATTCTAGCCGGACAAAGTGATTAAAGAAATTGAATAGAACGAAGTGGTTTGCCAGGGTGCTTAACATTTAGTTTAGTTCACTTACTATGCAGCCCATGCTTAAAGAATGCAAGTTTATCATATTGAATTTACCGTAGTTTTACTGCATTTAATATACCGTTTTTACCCTATTTAATTATGTCGGGTAAAGGCCGGTCGTGGAAAGTTCCTAATATAGCAAGTTTTAAAGGAGAAGTGTGAGTTAACTTTAACGCTTAAGTTAGTGACCAATTAGCTTGGTCTATTGAGGAAAGTTACTAGAATTTAACATTGAAAGTGCCATTTCTCTACTCTTTGAGAAACATGACTAGATACATGAATCGCATAGTTTTATTACTAAATGTTCATGGATTAGGTTGCATAGTTGAGGAAATAGTGATAAGGTTTGTGATTTTGTGTACCTTCTCTTCAGCAGAGATTTTGATAGTGGCGCAAAATTGATAGGGGCTCTGATCATTGGGAATGCTGACTGAAGTTGATTAGGTCATGGCTATACCAAAGGAAATTAGTATAAATGGGGTTAAGTTGGGAGAAGTGTTGTAAGTAGTGCCTAAAAGCTCTCCTTGGACCTCGGTTATTCGCAAGATTATGGTTTAGACTGCAATAGTTGCAGAATTGGCAAACAAAAAATACCGATGCCCTATATAGTTTTGTAATGGTTATGACTACCAGATGCAGTTTAATGCTGACACATGTAAGGTTTGGGGGCTAGGTAAAGATGAGATAGATGGTGTAGATTATTAAGAGTATTAAATTTTTTGCAGGTGGTAAATTCTTCCAGAGCTGGCACTCCTCTCCAGCCTGGGATGTTGATTGGTTAGTCTTCAACTGCCTCCCAACATGGTAGTGAGGTCCCGAGCTGACATGCAGTGAGGAACGTGGAAAGCTTCCTGAATTGGCACATGGTATGCCTCCCTTTCAAACCAGCAGCTGGCACAAATGTTGCAGCTAACATCAGAATAGTGGATGAAGCCCACACTAAAATGTAAGTGGTACAGTAAATGGACACCCCCCCCCCCTCTTGACACTGAACAGTTGGGAGGAAGAGGGGGGGGGGGGAGAAAGTGTGGCTTATAGTTCTATTGCTACAGAATCTTTTGCCATAAGCCAGTGGCAGTGCCTATATGCACTTGCTATTCAGAATCTCCCCCTTACATAGTTAATTAAAAATGAAATGCTGTAGACAAGCTTAACTTTTGAAGGGGGGCAACATTTTCGTTGCCATCAAAGCACATCAAAGATGCTCTGAGCTAACTTCCCCTGGTCATTAGTGAATGGTGGCCAGTAACTCTATATTAGGAACTTTACTGCCATTAGAGTCCATTCCGAAAGTGTGCACTTCTGCTGTATCTGCCAGTTTGCTAGAAATTGAAATTGGCATACTTGCTCAGCAACTACTTGCCCTCTTGTACCATGTTACTCAACCATAACATAACCACCACACCACCCATTCCTCTAAAATAACATCCCATATGATAAAAACTTCTGCTTTTAATAAATATTTATAATTTTAATATTGGCTTCCATGGTGTATTAATCATTCCTTTGGCAGAACTGTAGCTAAATTGTTCCCACAATTAATCCATTAACAGTACTGTATCAGGTTCATAAAGAAATTTATAATAAAGACCAAGTGTGGTCATGAGTGCTGCAGATGGGGGAGATAGAACCTTACACCTGCAGAAGTGTGGTGATAACTAGAGAGAATATGGCCTTGTATAGTTGCTAGTGTAAAAATATTACTAAATTTAGTAAAATCAGTCTTGGTAGTATAGTTGGGTTAATTATGAATTTTCAGACTAAAAAGCTTGGTACATAATTAAACAGAATAAATGTCCCCCTAGTAGTAAGCAGTGGTTGCAAAAGAATAAATTTGTATATATAAATTTTGTATTGCTTTTATTCAAATGTTATACATGGTTAAATTAAAGTTTTTGCAATGTTCCAGAAAAATGTTCATGACTAAAGTTGTTGGAAAATAAAATTTGTATAGCATGTTGACTTGAAATGACTATAGCTTTGTAATTAATAAAGATGGGACAACAAGATAGTGTGCCATTTAAAACGGCAACTGTTAAACTGGTACGAACAAAATGCCATCGCTATGCAAATAACTTTTTAGTAATATTTGCTGTTCACATGACAGGTTGTGGAAGGTCCTGGCAACAGAGCTGCAGGAAAATACTTGCAGATCTACAGTAAGTAGTGTTGTGTACATTGGAATTAGAGGGTAGAAGTTAATTGCTAAAAACCTATTAAATATTAGGGTATGGAAATTGAATGGGTATGGAAGTCTAGGCTTAGGCTAGTGGGTACCATATCTGCAAGTTCAGTCCTTTCAGGAATGTATTGAATAGAATGGTATGTTGAAATTGTGAAAATTGTAATGTGGGGCATTAGATCATAAACATAGTAGAGGGTGTTTTATTAATAAAATTTTAATGAAATATAAATCTTGTTTAGTTAACATTAAATGTTTGTTAAATAAGCTTTAATCTATAAATGTATAACACTGTTAAGGGTAATCATGAGTCAAATAAAGTTAATGGTAGGAAAAGTTTTGTTCTAAGTGATGGTATTTTTCCCTTGAAAGTAAAAAAAAATATTCAATGTTTACTTTAGCTTGGTTTTAAATTTATATAGTTTTCCAGAATGTGGTTTGGAAAGTCCAGAAGTCCCTCTGTCAGTTGGAAGAGTTAAACAGAATCAGGTGAGTTGTAGTAAAGGTTAATCTGAATAGATTTGCATAAAAGTAAAAAAATAGTAATAACTTAAACAATATAGCATTGGCTAAAGATAAATGTAAATTGCCATTGAAGTGCAGTTGATAGTTTCTCAAATGACATTTACTGAAACTTGGCAAATTGATGCCATATATATTTATATTGCTAAATTAGATCTTTACTACTGCTAGTAGAATATGTAGGAAAGGTAAATTCCTTAAAGAAATTTTTTCCATCTGAATTTGTAAACTACTGAATGCTAATTTGAAAAGTAAAGCAAGATTGGCTTTAAATCTGAAATTAATTTGTTATATTTTTCAGGTGAAAGTGATTATGATGCATGGACTGGCTTGGAGTGAGTCTCCTTTACTCTATGAAAGTGGGTGAGTTTGAATTTGATGTTTTAGCTATATCAATGACCTAATCTTAATTCTCTTATCTAGTCCATTTATAGGTGTGTAACCATGTCCTACTGTTACAACCCACAGGGGATGATGCAGTTTGTACTGATCCTACCCCATTTCATAAAAGGGGACCAGGCAGTCTTGCAGATTTCCCTGGCTTGGCTTTTTCAGAGCTTTGCTCTACTACCCATCTAATAGATGGACTAGATTGGCATAGGTTTAGGGACCCTTAACAATGGTTACATTGTTAATTCTCACAGGGCTTGTTTGCTGAATGGGTGGATGCATCTAAAACTTTAGTGCCTGGCATGCATTGTACAGTGCTTTGAGAAAAGCATATGTACAATTGTGTTGATGGCACTAAAGTGGTGGATGTAATGCACCCATTCAGGGAACAAGCTCTGCACTAAAACCAGAGGAAGGGATAGGCCTTGCTGAGCCTATCTTAAAAGATAGGAAGTTAGGATTTTTGGGGCTTATTATTAGGCATTGGGGATAATGAAAGTAGTGTCCCTGTTTAATGTTTATTTTTCTTTTACAGGTGATTGTCTCTAGAGTTGTCTTGGCCTTTTGGATCTTCTGTTCATCTAGGAGCATCTGTCCCACAACCTGAAACAGTAATAAATATTAGATGTATTATAAATACTATATGTAAAACTTATTAAATAAAACAATTTTAATGAAACTACTTTATACCTTATCCTGAAATTATGCTGGAAATTATTGTTTACTACTATTGATGCAATGTTTAAACATCTGAAATTTTTTTACTTTGAAAATAAATAATTGGTAAAATTTACACCTATTTGTAACTTGTTACATAGGTGCATGCAAAATGCATTGAAGAGATGTAAAAGTGGACTACCTATTCAATTTACATAAACTAACAAATATTGCAAATTAGTCTGAAATATTAAAGTGGAAAAATTTTTAGCGAATATTTTAGTTTTCATATTTGAAAGTAAATTTAAAGCTATGCAACACCTAAGCTTTGTACAAATTATGATTAAATTAACTAAAGATCATTGTTAAATTTACAAAACATTTGAAAAGTGACACTGAAGCATCTATACAACATGGTTTTCACAAAGTCTTTGGTAACTTAAATTTAATCAAAGCTCTTAAATGATTTGTCTGCCAAACTCTTCAGATATTCTGAAATATTTTACCTAGATTAAAACCATCATTGTTTGAAAGTGCAAAACAGATTACTGTCAATTAGTTTGACCTAACATCTGCAAGGTCCTGAAGGAATGGAATTTTTTTGTAAAACTGTTTGCTAAAAACAAACCCTGCCTAATGAACCTGCTCATTTTTTTTTTAGAAATGGTAATTGCAACATTACCAAAGGCCATTGTTTTAATAGCCAAAGTACCAAATGAAAGACCAAGAAGCAACAAACAGGTACATGGTAGAAAGGACAAAAGAATGGTTATGAGGACCCTTTCATTTGTTAAAGAAATGACTGGGGAAAAATGCTGTCATACCACAAGGGGTCTTAACCCTTGTCATATACATCACTGACATTAATCTAAATATTACCAACCACAAAAATAGCTGATTACGTTATAAAGAATATAATATTGAGGCCTTAATGCAGATCTCTAACTCTACAAATAGTAACAAGACTGGCAATTTCTTAATATAAAACAAAAAAAAAATCCAAGACCTTGCACGTGAGCCAGAACAATCCATATCACAACTACCACATTAAAATGAAACAACAATGAAGGTAAGGTAATTACCAAAAGAAGACACCAAACCGGGAAGGCCATGCAGCACCATCAAAGTGCGAAATAATCAGAGGGCGCTAAATATCGCCAAGAATGCCAATACGAGAACAAAAACGCACAAGGCGAACGATATCAAAAGTATCCGATTCACCTAGAATTCTATCGAGGGGCGAGGGACGGTCGGAAAGCAAGACACACGCTCGTCCTGGAAGTCAGGACATTCAACAAGGATATGCACAACTGTAAGAGGGACAACGCAATTCGGACAATAAGGAGCAGGGCGGCGCTCTAAGTGACCGTGAGTTAAGCGGGTATGACCAACCCACAGCCGTGCCAAAGCAGTGTCCCACCGCCGGTTACGGTGGTAGGAGGAAGGCCACGGGGACACACTAAGTTTGAGAGTACGCAGCTTGTTACCAACCACAGAGGGCCAACAACCCTGCCAACGGGGAAGAATGAATAACAGGATAAAAGTCGGAATAAGGAATACCTTTACGGGAGATGGGACAAGAACGGATAGCTTCCTTAGCGGCAGCATCCGCACGCTCATTGAAACACCAATATGGCTGGGAACCCAGCAAAACTCTCTTATTTCTAAATTTAAATCAGTAAACAGCCAATGTTGAATCTCAATGACCACCGGATGGACAGGATTAAAGGACCCTAGAGCCATGAGGGCACTACGAGAATCAACTACAACCACAAAAGAGGAATGAGAATGAGAAAGCAAGAGACAAAGAGCATAGAGAATAGCATAAAGTTCTGCCGTAAAGACGCTAGCCTCCGAAGGGAGGCGACACATGTAAGTACGGTCAGGAAAAACAACAGAGTAGCCCACACCATCCGCAGACTTAGACCCATCAGGGAAGATGGAAATAGAGTGGGAGTGCGAAGAAAAGTGCTCAAGGAAGAGGCTTTTCAGAATTGTAGGAGGGGTAAAGGCTTTAGTAATACAAGTCAAGGACGTACAAAACTTGGGAAGGGGGACTCTCCACGGAGGTAATGAAGGAACAATATGAGGAGAAACATTAGAAATATGAACAGAAAGAGAATCCTGTAAGCGAGATAACTGCACAGAAAGTGGGAGACAATGAAGAGGAACAGGAACCACAGGAGGAGGAAAAGTCAATGCACGACAGAGGCGAGAGGAAGGATGTTGGAAGGACCGCGCAAGATAGCGAAGACAGTAGCGATCACGGCAGTCCTGAAGAGAGAGAAAGCCAGTGTCAACATACAAACTAAGGGCGGGAGTTGAACGAAAGGCACCAGAGCCGAGACGCAACCCAGTATGGTGCAAAGCATCAAGACGGCGAAGAGTAGAAGGAGAAGCAGAAGTTTAGACAGGACGAGAGAGGAGTGCAAATAGAGGAGCGTGCGCCTATCCGCTCCCCAAGAAGTATGGGACAAAACCTTAAGGAGGTTAAGGGCCTTAGAGCATTCAACTCGGAGGCAAGAGATATGGGCTGACCCAGACAAACGAGTGTCAATGACTAACCCCAAAAGCTTCGCGGAATCCCTGTACACAATGAGATGGCCATAAAACAACAACAATGAAGTAAAGGTCCTTTCAGTAAGAATCTATCATTCACTGAAAGTTGCTGCAGTTAAAAATAAAAGAAAATACAAGTCCCTAGAAATAAACAAGCAACCTTTTTGACTAAGGAAAAGAAGGTAGTTATTCTAAGTCTAAGTATTCACTTAGATAACTGTATCCAAGCATAGAGGTTCCCCCCCCCCTTCCCTTTCAGAAAAACATCTACTTTCGAAAAAGTTTAACATTGGCCAACAAAAATGATTCCAGAACTAAATTGCCTAATACCAGGAACAACTGAGAGCCATGAAAAACACTGCAACCCTCTCCTACCCCCAAGTCTTATGCTATTTATGATCCAAGGTAATTTGAGATACTATACTTCCTACAGACGAGTCTAGTGAGAGGGTGATCTCCTGGCGATTAAATTGAAGCACGATACAGGTGTCAACGAACATCAGTCAGCCCACTTGTCAGCACAGTGGATAACTAATGACATCATAATCTGCAGTGTTGTATGCCTCCCTGTGGCCATTTAAATCAATAAAACACAGGGTTGTGGCAATGTTTACAGCATAAGGCAAGGTATAGAGGAATCCTGGAATGCCATGTAATGTGTAGTCCTTGAATGTGCTTTAGGCAACCAAATTGAATAACAACATTTCTGGTGTTCGGGTATATAATCCGAGTTTCTCATTCGGTATAATGTTTTAAACCTAAATAGGAATTCACTTTAAAGGTCAATTTAATTGGAAAGTGCTAACCAGATTCCAAATTACTGAACTCTGAAAGTACTACAAGGCAAGTTTAACCGAATGAGTGTTTGCCTATCCATACCCCCATGAGGTATGTGACAACACTGAATAAAGAAAGGGTCTTTGAGCATTCACCGTGCAAGTATTTGACATGACCAATATAGCCAAGTGTTAAAGATCATTCTAAGCAGTTCTGCACAATCCATATACTATCAATTAATATAATTGTACAATGGTGCTTGGTGGATGATATTTCCTATTAAAACTCATTGGACAACTGTTTGTATTAGACATTTTAAACCTACAAATGGTAGCCCTAGATATCGCACTACAGTATTAATTACAAGATGAACAATGTAAAATCAATACCACAACAGCAAAGGATGACTGATTTTCAACAACCGACAAACACACAGGTCTAACACCAGCCATCCCGAGAGAGGACGTCCCAAGCATGTACACCCCACAACTTTACATCACCTTTGCTACCTCACGCGAGCACGCAACAGCATGAGGATGTCATACTCCCAAACCAACTCCTTGCACTTTGAGGCTTTAACAACTCAACATTTAAAAAGTTGATTTAAAAAATCAAACACCTGAATTTTTCCTTAATTAAATTTACTAGGGAAATGCACACCAAGCCATGAAACTTACAATGAAGATGAACAAACTACACACAACTGTCACCAAACTTCCACATACCACCCCCTTCTCATTCCTGCCCTCCCTCCTTAGGTGCTCTGATTGGCTGAGCACCTGAGCCACCACCACTCACCTCTTGTGAGAGCCTAAAGCATGTTTGGTTGCACTTTAAAAGTTCCCGAGTGTACTCGCCTAATTGTGAGTACCGCCTGCCCGGTTCACCATTTTGTTTTTCAATCTACCTCAATTTACCCCTTTACAGTCAAATATTATGCAAAATTCTGTTTAAGACTTGTCCCTTCTTAACTTAAATAACTGCTTTGGCCATCTGCAATCTTTCTAGGTGGGTAACAATGACTCTTGAGGCCAGAAAGGACTTATCAGACGGCGATCATAACAATACGGTACACACACAAAATCACAACCTGATATACACCGAAGCAGAAAATCCACTGGAGCTGTCAGGCAACGTAAACCCTTGCCCAAGGCACTGGCAGCTGCATACTCTACCACAGTATATTACTGACTTTGTAAAAGTCTTACAACCGGATTTCCCCATAAATCACAGCAAGTTTTGAGGCCACTCCTTGAGTCAACGTCTTACGTAAGCCCTACAAGCACTCAGGTGAAGGCTGAAGCAGTTCAACACCATACGCCCCAACTTCAAATACACAGTTGAGAGGCGGGACCAAAACGTGATTTTCTGTGTGTGCCTGAAGTTGGGGCATACGGTCTTGCTTCACCCTTCACTTTACCCTTCACCGGCGTACTTCAGGGGTTTTATTTAATACTTGGACTGGCTTCAGTAGGGCCTCCAGACTTTCTGTGGCTTCACAAGTGTCACGTGAATCTCCTGCATAGCAGTGGAACTGCCTTTACCCTTCACCTTCAATGCCTCTGCACTGGAAGTATACATCTACACCAGCCCAGAAGAGTCATCAGTCCTGCCACCTCTCCATACCCCCCCAGGGCCTGGCACGGCCTGGTACGACTCAGAGGCAAGCCGGGCGCCACTGTTAACTGGCAGTTTGTCCCCACAAACAAGCAGTTAGCCGCCTTCAACTGACAGTGGTACAGCTCAACACAAAGGCACCGCCAGCCACAACGAGCAGTTTGCTAGTTGACCAGATGTCCACCTCGTGTTGACACTGGATGAGGCATCACCGCCGGACTATATAAAGAGCGCTGCCTCCCTGGAGAAGCAATCTCTCCCTTAGTGCTCTAGGATCACCTTCGTGTCTCTAACCCGTCGTCCGCTTCCAGCCAACGTCGTGTGACTGATGCCATGGTGGTATGGTAGCTGTCTTCAGAACACCAGTATATCTTCATACTTTTATTCCTTGCTTATAGTTTATTTTTTGCATTTAAGGTCATACTAACTTGTTCACCTTTGCATTACATGATAGTCAAGTATTGTCATGTGTTATTTTTGTTCATTACTATTTCAGTAAATTGTTTAATTATTTGATAATTTTCATTTGTTTCCACCTGCAACTTACACACTGCAAGGCCAATAGCAGCATTTCTTTCATTTATGTGAGGGAGAGCCATACCATCTTGGTTCAGTATAGCTGTGATACCATAACCCGTCACACAAGATATCCAGTTGTAAGACTTTTACCATCAGTGGTGGTAGAGTATGCAACTGGCAATGCCTTTGTTACAGGTTCGCTTCATCTCACAGCCCCAGTGGATTTTCTCACACATTTGAATACATGAAACAACTTTATTTGATACATTCCAAACCAAAGTACTGTACAGTACAGTAATTATCAAACCATCAAATGTGTGGGATAATCATAGTGCGCTAAATATCACTAACGTCGCCAATACAAGAACAAAAACGCATACGGCGAACAATATCAAAGGTATTGAATTTACCAAGAATTTTATCGAGGGACAATTGACAGTGAGGGATGGTCGGGAAGCAAGACACGTAAGTCCTGAAGTCAGGACATGTAGAGACAACGGTTTGGACAATAAGAAGCAGGGCAGCGCTCCATTAAGTGCCCGTGAGTTAAACGTGTATGACCAATATACAACCTCGCCAGAGCCGTTTCCCACCACCAGTTACGGTGGTAGGAGGAAGGCCACGGGAACACACTACTCTTAAGAGCACGCAGTTTGTTACCAGTAACAGAAGACCAAAAACCCTGACAACGGGCAAGAATGGGGAAATGAATAACTGGGTAAAAGTCATAATAAGGAATACCTTTACGGGAGATGGGACAGGTACGGATAGCTTCCTTAGCGGCAGTGTCCGCACGCTCATTTAAGAACACACCAATATGGGTGGGAATCCAGCGAAATTCCACTGTCTTAAATCTACTGGAGATAAGAAACAGCCAATGTTGAATTTCAACTACCAAAGGATGGACTGGATTAAAGGATTCTAGAGCCATGAGGGCACTGCAAGTGTCAACTACAAACACAGAGGAGGATTGACAGCAAGAAAAGAGTTGATGAAGAGCATAGAGAATAGCATAAAGTTCTGCCATGAAGATGCTAGTCTCCGGAGGCAGGAGACACAAAGGTGCAGTCAGGAAAAACAACAGAGTAGCCTACACCGTCTGCAGACTTAAGACCCATTGGTGAAGACGGAAATAGAGTGGAAGTGTGAAGAAAAGTGTTCAAGGAAAAGGTGATTTAGAACTGTAGGAGGGGTAAAAGTTTTAGTCATGTGGGTCAAGGCTTACAGAATTTAGGAACGGGGACCCCTCCATAGGGGCAAAGACGGAATGACACGAGGGGAAATATTGGTAACACAAACTGAAAGAGCATTTTGTAAGAGAGACAACCGTACAGAAAGAGATAGGTGGTGAAGGGGAACAGGAACCACAGGATGGGTAAAGGTCAAGGCATGACATAAGCAAGAGTGAGGGTGCTGTAAGGACCGTGCAAGGTGGAGAAGACAGTAGCGATCATGGCGATCCTGTAGAAACAGGACGCCAGTTTCAACATACAGGCTTAGGGTACGTGTCGAAGGAAAGGTACCAGAGCTGAGCCGTAACCCAGTATGATGCAGTGTGTCCAGATGGTGAAGGGTAGAAGGAGAAGCAGACGAGTAAACAGGGCCATAATCGAGTTTAGACAGAACGAGAGAGGAATGTAAAGAGAGGAGCAGTGTCGATTAGCTCCCCAAGAATTATGGGACATGACCTAAAGTTAGTTAAGGGCCTTAGAGCATTCAACTCGGACGTAAAAAATATGGGGCGACAAAGACAAACGAGTGTCAAAGATTAGCCCTAAAAGCTTTAGCAGATTCTTTGTACAAAAGGGGATGACCCCTGTTACCTAACAGTAAATAGGTATCTGGGAGTTAGCTGTTACAGGCTGCTTCCTAGGGGGGTGCGTGTGTGGGAGAAAAAAAATTTAGTAGTTAACCACTGAACTGCTCTGTCTCCAAATAACACCCTGGTGCACAAGAAATAAATTCTTTCCAAAAATTTTTTTTCTCTTCTTATATTGTTAAAATGCAGAGTCTGATCACGGGGAAACTAAACAAAAAATATTGTATGTGACTTACTTTAGCTGCGATGGAGCTGGGAAGTTGAGCAAATTATGGGCGCTGAGCGTTGGAGCGATGGGGGTCTGTCGGCCCCGCCACCCCGTGCGACGGCAGTTGCTGCGAATAAAATGTTGCGCAATTATTTTGAAGTTTCTCATTCATTTCTTCCTTTTTTTTGCTGTAATATTATTTAAAAGTGTGTAATTTGTGGAATTTATATAATTCAAAGTATACAACATCGCTATGCTCAAAATTATGGGCCTCATATATGCGACATATTCTACAATCAAACAGTGCTTTTGCTGTTATTACACTATATACACACATTGTATATACCCATCTACGTATGTATTCACCATAACGATCCACTATGTTGGTATGGTGAGCCCAAAATCATGAGTGAGCTGCCACACCCTGCCAGTCCTCCCTCCCTCCTCCAACACATTACTCGCCAACATTCCTCCTCCCAAAATACTGTTATTGTGTTTATTACACTATTTACACACGTTATGTATAAGTATGTACATGTTTTATTCATGTACATACGTACATACTTGCCATCTCCTCACCTCTCTCTCTTGCCTACTTAATGCTCTTGCTTCCCTCATCTCATCACAATCGACTTTATAATGGTCCAGGATGGATCGAAATGTCGTCGTCTATTCAATTTCCAGTGTGTGGTTTGGTCAACAATGAAATCTTCATGCAAGATCTTATAAAGAAAACCCCTAGAACGAGTTTTGCAGATACGAAAGAGTTTAAGGTGAGTAGGGGATGGTTTGAGAAATTTTGAAAAAAGACGTGGTATTCATAGTGTTGTGAGGCATGGTGAGGGTGCCAGCTCAGACAAAGTAGGGGCTGAAAGATTTGTTCGTGATTTTAAAGATTTTGTAGATACTGTATTGATGGATATATTCCACAACAAGTGTTTAATTGTGAGGAGACATGACTATTCTGGAAAAAATTGCCGAAGAGGACATACATTACCCAAGAGGAGACGTCACTGCCCTGACACAAG
Organism: Procambarus clarkii; assembly: GCF_040958095.1. NCBI lineage: Eukaryota > Metazoa > Arthropoda > Malacostraca > Decapoda > Cambaridae > Procambarus > Procambarus clarkii. The sequence continues at coordinate 28,852,621 of NC_091184.1, read as the reverse complement.
CTAACTTGGGCTAACTTGTGTCTTGATAGGCTAACTCTTGTGCTGTGTGGCAATTTGAAAATTAAACCCTTGCTCGTGTATCATTCCGAAAATCCAAGAGTTTTAAAAAATATATAACTTGCAGAAAAACTGATGTAGAGTGGTTTGCCCTGCCATCAAAAAATATCTGCAAGAGAAAAGTTTGACACTAAAGGGCCTGCTTCTCGACAATGCTCCTGCTCATCCTCCAGACTTGGAGGATGCATTGTTGGGGCCACTTTTTTTTTTTTAGGGATATTCCTGCATGGGCCCTAAGTTTCTGGCTAATGAACCAATGACATGAAGGAGGAGTTTTCAACCTACCTTGTGTTAGGTGTGCAGGGGTCAATAGGCTGAACATAATGTCAGGAGCAAAGGGGGGCGTTTGCCTCTTCAAACACAATTGTAACCATCTTCATCTCTTCGAACTATCCTAAATGCTCTCTTCACCTGTCTGACCAAATTGGGTGTCCAGACCACCTTTGAATCTGAAATTGTAAAATTAATTGTGATTTCAGAATATTCAGTCCATTTATACTAACAAAATTATATACAGTATACTGTAATTGAAATTTTACAGAATGATAAAGGCAATTTAGTAACTTTGTTAAAATGCACATGGGGGAAATACATGAAAATAGGTTAATATGGTTTGCAAGGTTGATGGGAAATGTTTATTACTTTTATAATTTAAAAGATGTATAGCCCTGATACTCCATCCTGGGTGCATTCCACCAGGTAATGACCACAGCAAAAGTTTTCTACGAGGCTCTATTGTCACACAAACTTTTCACATTTTCAAACTTGATTCATCTTTTTCCCCCTCGTTCCAGGGGTTTTATTTAAAAGGTCTTCATTCAAATGCCTTGGTTTCTCACAAATGATGGCCTCTGAAATGCTATCACCTGCTAACTCCTTGTTGTGTATCCAAATTAATAAAAACTTTTTAACATCCTCAAGTGTTTGTGTTCTTTGTTTCGGGATTGTTGATATGCCCTTTGCCACTTTAATGCTCATAATGTCCTTCTTCTTAGCAAGTATAGTGCATATTGTTGACATAGATTTGTTGTACTGCCTAGCTAGTTCAACAACCTGTGCACCATTTTGATGTTTATGAATGCTCTCTTGTTTTTCCTCTATGGTCATTCTCACATGCCCATACGTATATCAACAAACTCCTTTCCCGAGGCTAAGTTTGTAACCCGATTCAAATTTTTCGAAGAAATTAGGCTCGTAACCCGAAAAGTTCATAAATATTCATTCGTAAGCCGAGGTGTCACTATATATAACTAAAAAATTAAACTCAAGATTACTTTCAACCCCCACCCCTTTTGCTCTACTCCATCGCCACCTACCTTCACCCCCCTCTATGATGTACTCTTCCATAGACACCTACTTTTGCCCCCCTCCTCCCCTCTACTCCTCCATCATCACCTACCTTCACACCCCCTCCCTTCTCCTCCTCCATCGTCACCTTCCTTTCACCCTCCTCTATGATGTACTCTTCCATAGACACCTACGTTCACTGCATATAATGCTCCCCTCTACTCCTCCATCGTCACCTACTTTCACCCCCCCTCCGCTCTACTCCTCCAGGGTCGCAGACAATTTCACGAGCGTGAGAACTACGAGTTCTCTAACCACTCACACTCCTACTCTCTCACCAGTGAGGGGGAGGGAAGGAGGGAGGAAATGAAGGAAGAAAGGTGGGGGAGAGAGAATAGGCAGGGGGGAGGAGGGCCTAGATACATTTCTTCCATATAGATAGGTAGACTGAGGGAGAGCTGCTTGCCAAGAGCCCTATCAGACAGGCTTCCTATTCCTCAACCCTCCCTAATATGCCACATCCTGGTCAGGACAACTTGCTCGATTGTTATTCTTGGTGTGACTCGAGAACTGACCTCGAGGCGGGGCATGGGCATGGATTATCTCCCTGGGGCACGCACCTCCCTGCCCCAGCTCTCTCTCTCTCTCTCTCACATAATCTATCAAGGGTCTAACATGAGGTCATTGTGCCTACCAGAAGTGTATATGTCCAAGGCTGGCCACCTGTCTGGACCATTCAAATGTATAAACACGTAATTAGTCTATTAAAATTATATATAGTGCTACAATTATAAATTAATTTGTTCATGGTCATTCGTTTATCAGTATTTTAATATGAGGTATATATACGCATGTATGTATACGTTGACGTACACATATATGATTATGTGTATGGAATGATTATGATTATGTGTAATCATATATGATTATATCTAATGGAATGTATTAGTAAGTGATGTGGTGGAGGCTGACTCCATACACAGGTTCAAGTGTAGATATGATAAAGCCCAATAGGCTCAGAAACCTGTACACCTGTTGACTGATGGTTGAGAGGTGGAACTAAAGAGCCAGAGCTCAACCCCAGCAAGCACAATTAGGCGAGTATATGAACGAATGCACATGTACACTTTCAAATGAATTAAGATACCTTGAGATACACAATGACTTAGTTTAAATAGTTTAAACACATTATGGTACTGATTTTGACATGCTGATGTCTGGAAGGGAGAGGGGGTGTGGGGGGTTATTGTCTGAGGTGGAGGACCAGAGGAGGGGGTCAGTGGAAGGATGGTGGCTGGAGGGATGCCATTGTTCTAATGGTTATGAAAACAAATATTGATGGCAGGAATTCAGTGGGTGTGTACTTCAGCCGCACCATCACCATACTGTGCCCTGCTACAACCCCCCCCCCCCCCCCCAACTCCACCCATGCTGTGCGGGGCGTATTACACATTATGGGATAACCAACTGTCTGTCCATTCCTGTCTGCTCGTTATACTGCCCTTCCTTTTGAAAATTGTCTGCTTTATCGACTTCCTTCAAGACCACACGTTAGCCTCTTATCACACCCTCTTACCACTCTCAGGGAGCCGGCTCTTCTATACAATAGTTACCACTCAGTCCCCAAGGTGAAAGAGTGTCCGGGCATATGACTTGTTACGTGTACTTATTTGCGATTCGTTTGGGCTGTCACGTGTGGTGATTAGTGTTGGGTAAGGCTAGGCCAGGTCAGGTCAGACTAGGCCAGGTCAGACTAGGCTAGGTAAGGCTAGGCCAGGTCAGGTCTGGTCAGGTCTGGCTAGGCCAGGTCAGGCCAGGTCAGGTCAGGCCAGGCCAGGCTAGGCAGGGTGAGAGAAGTAAAGCGGCATGTACTTACGTTTCCGAGAAAGTAGCGGCGGTAGTATATTGTTGATTTAGATTCGACAACATCCTGAAGCTAGTAGGTGTTGTTGTTGTGTTGATTTAGGGGCGACGACGATCGTGGGATCGGATGCGCCCCGAAGCTAGTAGGTGGCGGCCTCATCGCTCTCGAACTTCTTGTTGTTGTAGGGGATACGAGGCACACCCAATATCCCCCTTACATTGATCACATCGCACACTAATATTTTTACTATTTCGGACACCAGATTTGTCTGTTTCGTATATGTATAATTGTTCAATATTAAAACCACAATAGAATGCTCTTAACAGTTACAATTTTCAACTTAACAGCCATATAGTTGGCAAGAACGCCGCCCGCCAGTGCAAATATCTCAGACCCTGTTGGAATATAACCAGTCCGTCAATCGGGTCAACCCAAGTGTTGCGTTTCCATGCGTTTCCAAAAGGGTCGCCCTATACTCACAGGATGAGTATAGGGTACACAATAAACTACCACTCACATCATGGGTATGGGTTGCACAAGAAACTATCGCGCAGAGGATGAATATGGAGAGCAAAGTAAACAAAGATTCACACGATGAGAAAGGGTTGCGCAATGTCCTGTGACTCACAGGTTGAGTATTAGCTGCACAATAAACTACAGGTCACAGGATAAGTATGGGTTGCACAATAAATTACAGGTCACAGGATGGGTATGGGCTGCACAAACTACCGGTAACAGGATGAGTATGGGATGCACAATAAATTACGGGTCACAGGATGAGTATGGGTTGCACAAACTACCGGTAACAAGATGAGTATGGGGTGCACAATAAATTACCGCACAGAGGATGAGTATAGGGTGCACAAACTGGTTGGGTAAATGGAAATGGTTGGGTACATTTCCTTTCACCTAATGCGACTATTCATGTGTCCGGACACCGGCGATTGTGTGGTATTGGCTATTTATTTAACCATAACTTTGCATTCATTTAATAATTATATTAAGATATGTTTTCCTTGAAATGTAGTTACATTATCGTCTACATGTCTTTATTCTGACATAAAGACCTATGGCGTTACTTTGCATATATGCAAAGTAATTATAAAATTGATTGGCTTGTGTGGAGGCCTTCACACTCCCTGAGCGAGCCATCAAGTAACTATAAAAAGGCATATATCTTCACTTTCACTTCAGTTATATTTATGCCAAAGTATTAACATGCAGCTTATATTTATGTCTTTATGATGACATAGAAAACTTCGTTTATTACAATATCTAGATTAAATTAACATTGATCTTCGGAAGGTCATAGTTCCTATATCGGTAAGGAGAGCGTCGGCCATGAAGCCTTGTTTAAAGTATGAATATTTTTCCTCTCTAATAAGGTATAATCTCTGTGATGGATTCACAAAACCTATTTTATATCTGCCTTTCTGATAACATATACAAATATAATCTTTATTTGTGAATATTTGTTAATTAAGCAATATATCAGAGGGCGTGTAGGGTTCGGTGTTCAATGAACGAAAAGGACTGGATCACTGTGTACAGGAGGCTGATATGGCAGCAAACACTGTCCTGGCGACCATATTTCTTGGATAAGTCGCTCCACACAATTGTCGCTTGGACCATCGACTTCCTATGGCGTCACCTCTCACATATTTACGTCTCATTTCGTTATGAAATTAGATTATTTCAGAGTAAAAATAGGTTTGATCATGTTCTACGTGTAGCACCAACATTATAGTAAGTAAATATACTATATTTCTTCATTACTTACGTAATGCTAGGACGATTTGTGTAGTTTTGGGCCGATTTGGGCTGATTTGGGTAATTCTATGGACCGCTACCGACACTAAAAAAGTTCTTTCTAATGTCTCTGTGGCTCATTTGGGTATTCAATTTCCACCTGTGTCCCCTAGTGTGCGTGCCCCTTGTGCTAATTGTTGTTGTTAAAGATTCGCTACTTGGAACAAAAAGTTCTAAGTAACACGGGCTATGGAGAGTCCGCAGTGGACTTTTTTTTTTCCTTGTGTTAAATAATTTAAACTATCTTTATCTAACCTATTAATTCCTCTGAGAATCTTGTATGTGGTGATTATGTCCCCTAACTCTTCTGTGTGTAATTACCTAAGATTAGTTACAGGATGAGAGCTACTCTCGTGGTGTTCCATCTTCCCAGTACTATGTCGTATAACGCATGGAAACTGCTGACGGTTTTGTCCACCACCACCTTCTTATTTTATACATACATACATACATACATACATACATACATACATACATACATACATACATACATACATACATACATACATACATACATACATACATACATGCATAGATACATACGAGAGTTGTTACAGTCATGTACTTAGCTTGTTCCAACCATCTACTACTGTTTACAAAAGAAAACTCATGGACGGTCATCTGTAAATTATTGGATGAATACTAAAGATCGCCAACGTTAATACAAAGGAATGGTAGAAGAGCTGACGTATGCTATTGGGCAGTTGGTGGACGCGTCTAGTTCAGGTACGGCGAGGATTGGGGGCGAGGGGCGCCTGTTGGAGTAGCTCGCCTGGGACCAGCCACTCTGCTAGGCAACACTCAAGTGTCAAGACGCCACGCGCACTCCACCTTTCTCCACAACTTCGAGTGAATTAGGTAAGTAGAGTACTTCATAATTTATTTGGTAGTCCGGAAGAAAAGTGAATAGGAATTCTAAGGGGTAGAAGGCGTTTCCTTAAATCATTTTGTAATGGGAGAACTGTCGGTACCAGGGTAAGTTGGTCCATTGTCACAACCCAACAGTTGTTGGGCCTGTCTTCACGGGTACTGTCAAGAGTCTGTATATTAAGCTACATTATATTTAGGAAAGTCGTCTTGTATATTAAGCTACATTATATTTAGGAAAGTCGTCTTGTATATTATGCTACATTATATTTAGGAAAGTCGTCTGAAATAAAAACAACATATTTAGCAATAACATGTATTTAAGAGGGTCTTGCCATACCATTATCTGTGTAACCCACCGTGGGTGACCAATTTATAAGTATAATTAAATTTCAAATTCAAGCAAGTCGACATAACCATTTTCGTTTACTTTGGACAGTGGTGGACACTGTTGGTCCTTGTAGTGGGTTATAGCACTACCACCTATAGCAGGAGTGTGTTCTACACACTATAAGTTAACAATTGTATTACATCGCTGGCTCTAATACCCCGCCCCCCCTTCCTCAGTCCCCCCGGGTTGTCCTTCCACCGCCCCCCCCTTCCTCAGCACCCGGGTCGTCCATCCGCCGCCCCCCCTTCCTCAGCACCCGGGTTGTCCATCCACCGCCGCCCCCCTTCCTCAGCACCCGGGTCGTCCATCCGCCGCCCCCCCTTCCTCAGCACCCGGGTTGTCCATCCACCGCCCCCCCCCTTCCTCAGCACCCGGGTCGTCCATTCGCCGCCCCCCTTCCTCAGCACCCGGGTCGTCCATCCGCCGCCCCCCCCTTCCTCAGCACCCGGGTCGTCCATCCGCCGCCCCCCCCTTCCTCAGCACCCGGGTCGTCCATACCCCACCCCCCCACCCTCCTCAGTCCCCGGGTCGTCCATACCCCCCCTCCTCAGTCCCCGGGTTGTCCATCCGCCGCCCCCCCCCCCTTCCTCAGCACCCGGGTCATCCATCCGCCGCCGCCCCCTTCCTCAGCCCCCTTGTCATCCATCCGCCGCCCCCCCTCTTCCTCAGCCTCCGGGTTATCCATCCGCCGCCCCCCCTTCCTCAGCACCCGGGTCATCCATCCGCCGCCCCCCCCCTTCCTCAGCACCTGGGTCATCCATCCGCCGCCCCCCCTTCCTTAGCACCCGGGTCATCCATCCGGCGCCCCCCCCTTCCTCAGCACCCGGGTCCTCCATCCGCCGCCCCCCCCCCCTTCCTCAGCACCCGGGTCATCCATCCGCCGCCCCCCCCCCCTTCCTCAGCACCTGGGGCATCCATCCGACGCCCCCCCCTTCCTCAGCACCCGGGTCGTCCATCTGCCGTCCCCCCCTTCCTCAGCACCCGAGTCATCCATCCGCGCCCCCCCCCTTCCTCAGCACCCGAGTCATCCATCCGCGCCCCCCCCCTTCCTCAGCCCCCGGGTCATCCATCCGCCGCCCCCCCTTCCTCAGCCCCAGGTCAATTATCCGCCGTCCCCCCTTCCTCAGCCCCCGGGTCATCCATCCGCCGCCCCCCCCCGTTTCCTCAGCCCCCGGGTCATCCTTCCGCCGCCCCCCCCCCTTCCTCAGCCCCCGGGGCATCCATCCGCCGTCCCCCCCTTCCTCAGCCCCCGGGTCATCCATCCGCCGTCCCCCCTCCTTCAGCCCCCGGGTCATCCATCCGCCGCCCCTCCTTTCCTCAGCCCCCGGGTCATCCATCCGCCGCCCCCCCCCTTCCTCAGCACCCGGGTCATCCATCCGCCGCCCCCCCCTTCCTCAGCACCCGGGTCATCCATCCGCCGCCCCCCCCTTCCTCAGCACCCGGGTCAGTCCATCCGCCGCCCCCCCCTTCCTCAGCACCCGGGTCAGTCCATCCGCCGCCCCCCCTTCCTCAGCACCCGGGTCAGTCCATCCGCCGCCCCCCCCATTCCTCAGCACCCGGGTCATCCATCCGCCGCCCCCCCCCTTCCTCAGCTCCCGGGTCATCCATCCGCCGCCCCCCCCTTCCTCAGCATCCCGGGTCATCCATCCGCCGCCCCCCCCCCTTCCTCAGCACCCGGGTCATCCATCCGCCGCCCCCCCCCCCCTTCCTCAGCTCCCGGGTCATCCATCCGCCGCCCTCCCCTTCCTCAGCACCCGGGTCGTCTATCTGTCGTCCCCCCCCCCCCCCCCGTCCTGTCCCCGGGTCGTACATGGTCATGCGGGTACTTGGGTATACCATTCATGTAATTAATTTTGTTAATAAAGATGTTAATAATAATAATGAAGAGGGAGGCAGTCAGCTCAGTAACCCATCCACTGACCAGTGTTAAGTTAATTTTAAGACTTGGGTTCTGTACTGTTAACGTGCCTGTAAGTGTATGACTAGGCATTGATGAGATCCTTTTTTTTTTTTTTTTTTCCCGCGTGTAGACAATTGGTGTTAGATTTGTGATTTGTAATATAATTGGTTCGATTCTTAAAGACGTAATTGCCATTGCATGGATTCTTAATTGTTCTGTATAGGGTATTCTGCATGGCAAGCATGTAACGGGGCAGATAACGTGCACTTTGTTTACCCGTTTATTTTAGTAATGGCATCTGTATAAACATGTGTGTAGCAACGCAGATACGGAGGGAGGGTGTGTGTCCTGTCCAGCATCCTGCGCCTTGCATGCTAGCCTCCCAACAGGTCCCACAGCTACAAGGTCACGCCCAGTCACAAGTTCAAAAGTCGCTGGCGCATATACGCATATTAAGGCTCTCAAACTTCAATTCAGTGTCTGGAAAATGGATGGCAAAATGTTCTATTAGGAAGTTTTAGCGATACTGTGCCCAAGCCCTGCAGGGTTCGATTTTTGGGTAAGGTGACCGATACACTGGAGTAAAATTTATGTATAATAGTAAACTATAAACAGTAAATACATAAAGTATTATAAGTAAATTAACTGTAATCTAAACTAGCCTAACTAGTAACTTGGCTTCATGTCAAATAAGTAAATTAACTGGAAAAAATTATATATATATATAATATATATATATATATATATAATATGTATAACATGACTTCCTGTCCCCCTAGACAATGCATTTAATATATACAGGGTAAAGTAAATTATTAATAAATGATGTACATATTCTATACAGGTATAGATATAACGATGTGCATACGCCCTGCATGTTAACACGTATATTACGTGTCCGTATTGGCGGAGCCCTTCACTACCCTGAACGTTCAGGGCGGGTCGTCCACTGGCTGGGACAGACCCGTCCTGGACACGTGGTGTACGCGCCTGGGGCTGCTTAGTCTGCAAGCCTCCCAACGGGAATTGCCAGATGCATTCTAACATAATTTTGATTTATGTGAATGATGGATGTGTAACTGGATACATGGCCATGCAGGGGACATTGTTCATGGCTTAGTGAACCTCAACAAATGCTAGGTCCTCCCTTACACCCTCCAATTTGCCCTCGGCACTGTACATGTATGTAAGCGCTACATAAAAAAATACTAGATGGGTACTAACCTGCGCATATGAAATGGAAGGACAGTACTTGATAAAATGAGCGATTTCACATCTATAACCATTTAGTTTAAAATATAGAGGCTGGTAAGTGAGTTGTTGGGAGAGGCTAGTGAGGGGGGGGGATAGGTTAGTAGGTGGTACTGTACTCGCATAGTTACTCTCTCCCAGTTTTGCTTGTGGGGGGGGGGGGGGGTGAGCTTCTGCTCTTTGGTCCCACCTCTAGACTGTTAATCTTCTTGTAGTGGTACTCACATAGTTACACTCATGTAGTTGTGCTTGCGAGGGGTTGAGTTTCAGCTCCTTGCTCCCACCTCTCGACTGTCAATCTACTGGTGTATAGGTTCCTGAGCTTATTGATGCTCTTATATCTACATTTGAAACTGTGTAACAACTGCCTCTACACATCCACTTTCTAGTGCATTACATTTATTAATTACTCTACACCATATGTGGGAACCACCTGCTCCAGGATTGGTCTTACATATGTAGTATACAAGGTTCAAAGTTATTCCTTGCATTTTAAATATCTGATGTTAGTGGGGGGGGGGTGTAGGGTTGATGCTGGTGGTTGTGAGAGCAGTAAATGAGCAGATAAATTGTTGCTGGAGTTAAATCCAAATAACTAAGTGTATTATAATGGAAATGGAGATGGGAGATAGGAGGCCTATATTTGCCTACACCATATGGGAAAGACAATTAAAAGAAACCATAAGAGGTAAAAAACCTGATAGTAGATATAATCCCAACACTTTGTACCAGAAACCAGTGAGCAGAAAGTCTATTATATGTGAATAGGTGCATCAGGTGAAAGTGCGTGTATTCCTCTGTAGCAAGGTTGTATAACACCAGAACTAATTTATTTCTTTAAATTTCAGAATGAAAATGAGGGCTTTAACATGCATTATGCTCTTGTGGACTCTTAACGGAGGTGAGTTTTGACTTGGTATATACTGTTCTAGACTTGGTTCATGCTTGAGTGATACTGACAACTTATTTAGGTACAGTATAATGCTGTTATATAATACAATGTACTGTATACAGGTGTCTTCAAAACAGTTGTTAGATCCTGCTAAATTTCCTTGATAGATTACCATAATTAGAATATGAAGCTTAATTTGTAACTTGAACTGGTGTAGAGCAGTGTAAAAAAAAAAAAAAAAAAAAAAAAAAAAAAAAAAAAAAAAATACATTAGTCATTCTGCTTACTTTAGCAACTTTTACGTATTGATATGAATTTATAATGAGGGGGAATGATATAATGTTTGTATTAAAATAGACTACTAAAAGCAAGTGAATCATGAATCACTGGTACTTCTATAGATGAATATTAACTACAGACAAGGCAATCTGCAAATGAAAGAATAGTGCAATACGGTACTTAAATACTTTATTACTTATGTAATAATGTTAACACATCCAAAGAATACAATGTTAACATCGTATTCTTAACATTTGGGCAATTTACTGAAACAAGCGAAAGCACACTTGCATCTAAGTATGTAATGGTAAATAATTTTGTTGTAGATAATAAAATGTGGGAAATTTTTGTGCTGTATCCATAATTTGCTTCTAGCATATCATTCTATAAAAATGTGTGGTTAAGTGCAGAGTGAGACATCAGGAACTAAGTACTGTACTGTATACATACTGGGAAAGGCAGTAGGGCCTTGGGCAGTGACCTTTGTGATCATATTAATTCAATGTCATGAGCTTTTATTGACTCCATTCATGAGGAATTTTGGTGTTTAATATATATTTGATCATGTACTTAATAGTGGAGAAAGGGGGGGGAGGGACACCTGCTGCATGGTTGACAGCTTCTTCCCCCCCCCATATCAACCTACTCTGGCTTTGCACCCTGGAGAACTCACTCCAGAACGACAACCAGTGTGCAACTCCATAGTCTCCCGAGACTGATGGATGCCTATTACTACTTGATAGTAGTTAGCCATGGACATTAATGTTAATGGTTGTATTCCATCCATGGATACAGTGGTTATATTTTAAGGGACAATTTTCTTGACTGGATTTGATTGACAATGCCCTACTCAGTTCAATCCAATGTTTATTCAAAAGAATGTGTACAAAGAACATGAGTAATGATCAGTTGTAGGGACAGGAGTTACATCACTAATTATGCAATTAATGGTAGCAAGTGTTGAAGTAGACAATTAAAGATTAAATTGTATGGCTAGATATGTTTCATATTTATATTAAAATGTTACAGCATAATTTATATATAATATATATACTTTGTTTTTTTGTTTATGCAGCTACTGCTTGGTTTTGCTATACCCATAATGTTGGTGCAAAATCATGGTCGGTAGCGTTCTGCCCATCGGTATCGTGCTACTCCGTTGGAGCCAAAGTGTGTAAGTAACTTTATTCTTGATTGTTGAACACATTTGATAAACTGTAGTCTATGAACAAAAATAAAAGCTTATAGTATTATGGCATTGTATGCAAGTGTATTCTTGGATATAAATGTTACATCTGAAGGCAAACGAACAAAGTTTTAAGGTAGAAATTAGGGCAAAGTATGTTAGTCTTTGGCTATGATAATTAATCCATCAAAAAAATATTACTACACAATTCTATATAAATTAACAAAAATGGGTTTGTATATAAAATGCATGAACTTATTCTGTGGATGCAATGCATTATCTACAGTATTAACGTCATCATAATATGTAAGGCATAAGCTAAGTAGCCAAAGCCATTCTACCAAACCTGGTAGAATACACTTATTTTTTTTTCAGTGTTGTATGTGGAAACTGTTATGTCCATAGTTTGCACATTCATTGGAGCAAGTGCGTCTTTTCTGTCGGCAGCCTTTCTCTAGCTATAATTTAATTCCCATGCATACAGGAGTAAGCCACTGGCTAAATGGGGGTCCCTGACTTGCAAACGTCAGATTTGCAAAAACCTGATCTTAAAAAGTTTTACATCTAGAATCTGCTATGTGAATCAGCTCTGTTAACCAGTATAACAGTGGTACTTTACATCCACATAGCTGCTGATCTGTGAGCTGCTACAAAAACCATCTACAGTATTAACCCCTTCCCCACACATACACACACCAAATATAATTGAATTAATTCAGTTGGGTATTGTTCAGTTCAGCTGCTCAGCCTGTCCAGGTAATGCTAAAGTATATTTGATCTCTTGAGTTTACTTGATAATTTAGTAACTGCTGCTGTTTCTGTAGGGAGATCCTTCGGCTCCCTGGAGCTGTTGGGCTAATGTGTGATATATTAGACCTGGGCATTAGTTGAACCTACTGGGAACAAAGAGCCAGACCCTGGGCCCCCCTCAGAGAATTTGCAGGGAACAATGGCCCTGGAACCCCCCCCCGTGGTTGGGGGGAGTCCTTATGTCATTGACTGGGGTTGGGCACCCAGAAAGGTAGACAAAATTGCAACTAAAAACTGATGAGAGGTAGAACTCCTCCATTCCCACGGAAACAAGCAAACATCACACTACTGCCACACTGCCCTTCCCTACCATAGAGGGAAAGGGGGGAATCCCCGGACCTCCCCGCACCAGCTACCTAGCACTCCAGTTCGTTCGGCATTTACCCCGCCTTTGGGGCCAGCTTGGGTTTCATGGCCCTTGTTTGGCCTTTGGTAGGGAGTGGTATCGTGCTGGTTGAGGCGTCGGTTATTTCTTGCCTGGTGTGGCTATCAATCCACTTACAATATTTTGGTGGCCATCTGGTAGGCCCCTGTGATTGTACACATTGCAGGGGTTTCAGTATTTTGATCTCCCCTTTGTTAGCTTTGGGTCTTAACTACCTTTGGCACTGCCGTCCGGCAGTGCCAAAGGCAGTCCCGAATGTGGACCTGTTCACGTCTGCTTGGTCTTTGCATCTTTCGATCTATGTGGAGCCCATCCCTGACTGCCAGGCTATCACAGTGGACACCTTTCGGCAGGACTGGGGGAGGCATGGTTACCTGTACCTCTTCCAACCCCCCTCCCCCCAGTCCAGCTGTTGCTTTGGGTTTTGGCTCGGTTAGTCCTACCAAGGGAGAGTAATCCTCGTGGCACCTTGGTTCCAGGCGCATGCTGCTCGATCAGTGTGCGAACCTGGGGTGTTTCCCACAGCTCCGCCTCTTCAGCAGGTTGGACCAGTCTGGTACATGGGAACCTGGACCTCGGGTTCAGGTTTGATCTTCTCTGATTTGGATGTCTCCTCTGCTCCTTGTGTCTGGTCTTTTAGATATGGTGATAAACCCTTTGTATGGTGATCAGTTGGCTTCATTGATAATGTCCCACCTGAAAACTTCATCTCGGAGACAGTATGAGGATTCCTGCCATTCTTGGCCCCCATTTTCTCCTTGTAGGTAGTCTTCTATTTTGGATCAGGTTGTCTTGTCCTTTGTCTTGGCTTTTTCAGGACTCATTTGATGCCTAATACTGTTGCCTCATAAATGTGGTGCTGGTGCCGCTCCAGCTTGCATTCGGGGTGGATGTCTCTTCAGCTCCATTCTGTAAGCTTTCTTGTGCTTTGTATCACCTCTGGCCTGCTCATGCGCCACCTTAGCCATCCTGGTCCTTGTACAGTGTGCTCTTATCTTTCCTCTCATCCGTTTGTGGAGGCCCCTTTGGTTTAAGATTGTTTTTCCAAGGCTCTTTCTGTTGGCTTTGGCTTCTTTTATGCAAGCTTCTACAAGTGGGAAAACTAAGAGAAGGGGGCTAGATCTGCAATTTGACAATCTTTCTAGTAGTAAAAATTATAAAGCTTTTAGGCCCTGGTAGGTCTTTGGCTATCATTAGATCTGATTGTATCTTGTACAATACATTTAAAGTTCTTAACATTTTCCATAAGTACTGTACAGTACCAGGAATTTATCACCGTTTAATGCCATACAGTATTATTTTCCACTGCTCAATTGAAGACTTGTTAATGCCGGCTGTTTGTAGTTTTCAATGCGTTCTGCTGAAGTAATTTTCAAGCTGATTTTTGTATTATCATAGATGACATGAAGCTGCACTTTGTAGTTTTGTGTAGCTGATAAAAGAATGAGAAGACTGCAGGCAAGGAGTCACAATAACGTGGCTGAAATATGTTGACCAAACCGCACACTAGAAAGTGAAGGGACGACTGGTGCATGAAAAGATGCACCAGATGCTTCTCAAAAAAAAAAAAAAAAAAAAAAAAAAAAAAAAAACTGGTGCAAGGAATTCCCAGAAGTAGAACTTTTCACTGTCCCCACCCATCTGCTTTTCCTGCATTGTCACTTTACCATTAGAAAATTTGTGGGTTTGTGTTTGACATGTTATATTTGCACCTTTATATACAAATTAATGTTGTATACTTAAAGATTTTAATTTTTCTTTTTTTTCCTAGTGGGCATAGGAGATTCCCAAAAAGGCTGTGCTGACCAGGTTTATCCGAGCATCTGTCAATCTGCTAGCTTCCAAGGCCTTGCTGGAGAGCATGCTTGCTTTTGCAACACCTTCCTTTGCAATACCTCGTCCATGCCCTCCATCTTCATGCCCCTTTTGATAGTACCTTGGCTCTTGCAGAGGCTCATCTGAAAACTCCTTATACCTGGGATTTAAGTTGGTGTGGGTGGTCATAATTACATGCAATAGTTTAGTTACAAATTCCTTTTTGTCAAATATAGAGTTTGACAATAAATTAAGGCCCAAGTTTAAATGGTAAATTTTATTTGAAAATGGGGAATTAACTCTGAATGTGGCTATTAAAATAGCTACCTTGCCTTTGGGGGCCCCTTCCCCCAAAATGCTTTGTTTACTTTGTGAAATGGTAGTTCTGCATTCAAAAGGTATGAGGAAAGATGTATTGGGGGGGGAGCAGTGGTAATCATTTCTGGCACGAGTCAGAATGTGATAGCTGGGATCAAACAAACCATGTTTTTGTTTGTCATGTGAAATGTATTATAGAGTAGAGAGTCTGTGTGCAAAAGTAACAAAATCTTGTGGCATGAATATCTTGTCCATGGTATGTGATATGTTGATCACATGATAGAATATAAGCTTTGGATGTTTGACTCCAAATTATAATGTGGTCTCTTGACTGTTAAGGGACACCATTGAGCTACAGTATTATAACCATAAAATGGGTATATGTCGCAAACATTGGTACAAAATGCAAATAATCGTATTACAATGGTGCACTAGACCATTTTTAAGCACTTTAAGGGTTAAAAATGTATGTTGATTGATATTGGGTGGATATATATACATGTTATTGGATGTTCAAAAGATCACATTGAGATGCATTAAACTCTTATGTATTAATTTTAAATGTATAGTTATACCAGTTGTAATTCTTTTCTTCCACATGTTTATAAATTTATATAAATGCTGAAATTTATTTTGACACGAAATTTACAGAGTACTTAAATCTTAGATCCCCCTCGAAGATCTGCCTTGTCATGGTAATGGGGCTCATGTACAACTAACTCTAAGGGACCATGGAGGTCAGTTGTAAACCTTGTTCCTCTCCCTCCACAGTGGGTAAGAAAGCTTCAGTGCTTCCACCAATTTCCACTTGTCTTTGTTCTTGCATCTACTCCTATCTTGGACAGGTATGGAAGTTCCTGTAGCCCTTTGTTCTTCCACTGAAACTGTCCCAGAATTGGTGCATGCTACTATGTATTGTCCATCCACCCTGGTGCTGCCTCCTCCAGTTCCCATGGTTCCCTTATGCTTCCTGGCACCCTTTTGACCCCATCTATGCTGGCTTTACATATGCCCCACACCGTCCTGACTTCACAATTTGCTGATAGTCATTAGTCCCTTGGTGGACCTTGGCTATGGCTCGCTTTGTACACTTTTGTTCTGTTGGCATCCTAACTGATATTTAGCACCTTTTTAATATTGAGCAACAGTGATAGTGCTACATACTGACTTGGGTATAACATCTTATTGGCTTCATACATTTTGACAAATACTTATTGCAGACTATGAACCGTGTTAAAAGTTAAACCTCGGCGACAGTTTGAAAAGTTGCCTGTGGCAGCGGTGAGCTGTCATCCTGCCTGGTCATGCATGATTGTCACATTGACATAGATCTTGTTAAGCAGTCAAATTAGATGGCTCTGAAATGTCTAAATATAAAATAAATTTTTTTAATAATAATTTTCCATAGGTTGTTCACCTTACTGCGATATTATACTAATAATCTGTTTCTAGAGTTGAATTAACTACCTATATAATGTAACAATGATTTCAAGGAGATAAATGGAAAGATTTCAAAGAAAATTAATAAGAGTATATTTGTCAAATCACTGTCACTGGTTGTAGTGGATGAAAATTAATACAAATGCCAAGGGGCAATTTCATGTGACAATTTTTATGATAAAATATATTGTTTATGATAATACATATCACAATACATTATTGTACCAAGATAAGTACTGTACAAAGTACAGCTCATAATTTTCCCAATGTGTTTACCAATGATAAACCTTTCATTTCACATTATAAAATATATAATTTGCTACTAAAAAAAATATTCTAGTATAATCAATGATTCTCTGCTAAAGAGATATGAACACCTGGGTCACAATAATCAATTACAGCTCTATTTTGTGCAATACACAGGAAAAATAAATTGTACAAGAGCTCACTTTCATACTTCCCAAGCTACCTATACGGAACCTTTAAAATCTTTGGTACAACACCAGGCTCTAATGAATTGCAACTGCCTAACAGACGAGGACCAGAATCTGGTCCTCTTAGTAGAAGAGTCTGGGGATATGTTTGCCACAGTACTAGAGAGCACTCTAAAACAAGCAACTTTAACATCATTTAACACTGATGTACACTCGGTGTTTTGACACTACTACTAGTTCAGGGGTTGGGAAATAAGAGTAAATTACCCCAAATGGGGTAAAAATGTAAAATTTTGGGGTAATGAAGGCTCACTTGTGTGTTTAGGTATTTCCTTGGACTGCAATTGAACCTCTTCCCATCTGACAAGGGCTTTTTGCACTAGGAGGCCCCTAGGGGGGTTTTCATATCCCCCTTGTATGAGTTTGATTCTAAGGCAGCTTCCCCTAGGGTTCATTTCTGCATGCCTCTTGGCCCATTGGATGCACGAGGTTCTTTCCCTCCCTTTAGTGGCTTGGGCGAATCTTTTCAAATACAGTACCTCTTGTGAGACCTAGAGTTTGCCTCCATGAGGGACCCGCCTCCTTTGAGTTTGGATCTTCTTTGCCTTCCTGGCTAGCAAACTATTCTTTTTTTTTTTCCCCCTCGTGTACAAGTGGTGTGAGTTTCTTTTTTTTTTCTCAATGACTGCTTGTTTGCTCCAGTTCTTGACCATTGTGAGGGGTGATGCAACTCACTCCAGTTGCCTTTGCTGTTGGGGCCCCTTGTGGCAGAGGACTTGTGGGATTGTTAGCACTTTGCTAGTCATGCGTGTTTTGGTCCTTGGAGATCCATGCCTACTGGCTCTGCAAGGACATTGATGTGCAAAGCTCTGGGTCTGCTGATTTACACAAGCTGTATGTGCCTGTACTCCAGGAGGCAGTGGCTACATTCTACACTGCCCGTCTTGCTTGTCAACAAGCAAGACAGTCTGACAGTATTGGCCTAGTCTGTAGATTCAACTTTGTCTTTTTCACCTCTCCTCTTTCTGGAGGAGGTGGTCACTCTGCTTTGTCTTCTGCAGCTGCTTCTTGCTAGCCAATTTATAACCTTTTATGTTTCCATGACTCTTGTTCTTACGCCCAGAGGCAAGTGAGACAGGGCCAAGGCTTTCTGCTGCTAGTTGAAGTAGCCCCTTGTTGGAGCCTGATTGTATGCGCTGCCCACTGTTCGTTCATTTTCTGCTGGTCGGCACTGTTCCGAGGGTTACCACTAGTTGTGGTTCATGCCGATCCTGTCATGGTGAAAGTGGCTCGCCCAGCTTGCCGACTACTGATCCTATGATTTGTAGGCTTTTTGGGTTGTTTCACACTGCCTGCTGTAGAGAGGGTCAATCTTTTTCCCACCTTCTGGGGGGTTTGGGCTTTTAGAGCAGGCCTTTCTATCTCATTTGTATTGTATCATTGTGGAGTTGGTGGCTACCAATGGTCGAAATGACCATGTCTCTTCGCTGAGTCTCTCGTCTCTTCCTGGTTCCAAAACAGGACTTTTAGAGCTCTAGTTCATTCTCTACCTCTTGGGGCTGAACAACTTCATCCCCTGCCTCACTTTCCCACATGACCACTCTGGCCCAGGTTCACTTCATATTGGAGATGGGGTCCTGGATGATTTCCCAGGACTTCCAGGACACTTATCGGCATGCCACTCCAGAAGATGAAGATATGACCATTTTGAACTGTCCTTGACCTCAGGATAGACTGAAATGTCATCTATTCCTATACTGTACATCAAAGTTTCAGGGATTGGTTGTAAAAGTGCATCAGGGTGTTTACCTTTAGCTTGAATCTGGCTCCTCATGTATTCACCGGATTGGCTCTTCTTCATTTCTTGAGGGTTCATGTTAGCCTACCTCAACTGGCTGGTGGGGACACAGTCATTATGGGTATCTGCTGGTCAGAGATCTGGTTCTTTCTCAGCTTGTGGAGTTCAGGTTCCTGGTGAACAACTGGCTTGCTAGCAAATTCCCAATAGGTCCCAGTTTATGGTGGCCCAGGTTTGGATTTGGATGGGCCTCGTGTGGGACTCGTTCACTGTGGCTTTCCCTTCCTCCGGCAGCTTTGAGGCAGCAGTCAACTGGGGTTGAAACAGACTGTGGATGCTCGAACAGTAGTATAAAAGTCTCAACTTTGTCAGCATGGTTTTTTCACTGGGAAGGTCTGTTCTGGTTTCTCCAATTCAGCCCCTCTTGCTGCTACTGCACTCTCTGCATTTGCTGCTTTGCTGGCTTGGGTTCTCGTTCCGTGGTACACCTTCCTCTACCATCACGACATTTTTATAGCCATGTCTGCTCTGGGCTGGGGCTTTGTGACCAGCGCTCTTTAAGCAGCCCAGGATCATTAGCCAGTTCCTTTTCACTGGACACAGTATGGTGTAGGAGTTTGCGACTGGCATGCCCTGAGGAGCATTCAGATTCGTCTGGTCTCTGGCTTCATTCAGCCTGTTCCCGGTGGTTGCCTGAATCAGGGGAGAGAGCTCCTTTTGAATCTGGATGCTGTGGGTAACCTGTCTGCTAGCTTCTCAGGGCTTGGTTTTCCATGTAGTTCACGTTTGGAGAGTGTCCAATGTTCTTGCAGTCAATGTTGCCTACTTCCAGTGGCTTTCCAAGACATTCAGGAGGCTTCGATTTGGATCTCTGTTAGCTTAGAATCTGCCTTCCTCTTTACACAACTCCATTCCCTGATCACAAGGCCCTCATAGTCGCAGTGGAGTTTTTTGTACCTCTTTCTTCCAGTCCAGCTGTTGCTCTGGGTCCTGGCTAACTTGGAATCCTACATGGGAATAGTAGCCCTCCAGGCTCCTTGGTGGCCAGCTCGGTGTTGGTTTCAGGTGCTGCATGCGCAGTGTCCAAACCCAGCTGTTTTTTCGTGGCTCCACCTCTTTCAGAAGTTTGACCCAGTGATGTACCTCGCTGGGTCAATACTGTCTCCTCTTATCATTTGGCACTGGTGGAACCACTGCTGCTTGCATGACAAATACTTCCTTATACATTATTTCACCTCTGGCCTGTTCATGTGCTACTTGAACCCTCTTGGTCCTTTGACAACATTCTTGCTTTACAGTACCCAGGGTTCTATTTCTTGAGTGGGGTTTGGGTTCCTCATTAACTGGTGCTAGTTTTGGTCAGACCTGTTGTGAGTTCAGACATTTTTGTGCCCGGTTTGTGCTATCTGCATGTTGTCCTTTTATCATTGCCCACTTTGGTTTGCTTAGATTCAGTTTCTATCCCATTTGGGATAGAAACCGGGGGGGTGGGGTAGGTCTGATCAGATTTCTCGTGGGCTTCTCAAGCAGTTGTGCAAAAGCCCACATAGTATGCACAATTCTCCTCTATTCCCACTGTTCATGGATACCTATGATCTTGACTTGAAATTAGCTGGACATTAGTCTTTTATGGAGCTTCAGGGTATGGCTGCACTCTGGTGGTTTCTCTTCTGTCACTTGTAACAGGTTGCTACAATCTTTTTGATAAAGTTCTGAACTCTGTATGCAGCTTTGTTTCTGGTTTCATGGCCAGTTCAATCATTATTTTCCTTTTTTTGTTGAGGAGGGGGGCTACTACATGTCTTTTCAAGGCCTTGCCCCTTCCACTGGTATGCTCAGGTGCCTTCCCTCTGTGGTTAATGCTTTCTGCCAATTTTAACATGTGGATGTTTCTGGTTTTCAATGTTTGTATGGGATCCCAGTGGCAGGTCTTTTGATGCCACCTTGGCACTTGTCTTCTAAGAAGCGGTATGCAGTGGCTGGACATGCTTTTCACCTTCTCTTGTCTCTCCACTGCCATAGGTATTGGTTGTGATATTTTTACTTTTAATATATATTTTGTTGAACTTGGGTAATGCCTCTTGGTGGCTTTTGGTGTGGTTGTCTTGTCATTTCCTTTTTGGAATGTTTTATTTATTTTTCTGTTTGACTGAGGTGTTTGTTCCTGCACTGTCTTTTCTGCTGAAGAAAGGGTCTGAAGGGTTTCAAAAGATTCCTTTAGTTGAGGGTTGGTTACTCTGGCTGGGGGCATGTTTTGTCCTGTTGCAGTGGTGCACTGCTTCTTGCATACTACTAGGAGGTACTCGGGTGCAAACTTTGTTAAACCCTGGTCCCTTGTGGTTTGCAGGGCGATTAATTTAGGCCAGCCTAAAGTCTCTGCTTGGACATGCAACATCCACAAGTTTATGGCGCTGTCCACCTTCTTTTCTAATATCCTGAGTAGATAATTAGGTTTGTTGCTTGGGTGCTCTCATAGTTATCGTGAGGTTATCTCGAGATGATTTCGGGGCTTTAGTGTCCCCGCGGCCCGGTCCTCGACCAGGCCTCCACCCCCAGGAAGCAGCCCGTGACAGCTGACTAACACCCAGGTACCTATTTTACTGCTAGGTAACAGGGGCATAGGGTGAAAGGAACTCTGCCCAAT
Source organism: Procambarus clarkii (assembly GCF_040958095.1). Classification (NCBI taxonomy): domain Eukaryota; kingdom Metazoa; phylum Arthropoda; class Malacostraca; order Decapoda; family Cambaridae; genus Procambarus; species Procambarus clarkii. The sequence goes on along the minus strand of NC_091184.1, from coordinate 28,831,194 downwards.
GTTTCTCGCCGGCACCTGGGATCGAACCCAGGACCACAGGATCACTAAGTCCAGTGTGCTGTCCGCTCGGCCGACCGGCTCCCTATCCACTTGCCATTCATTACCTGGTTAATGTTTCTAGGCAGTGCTGGGCATTGTGGTGCTGGGTTGGTCATTCTGTGCAGAGTTCTTTCGGGGTTAGCCTTTTAATTTTTTCTCTAGCTCAGGAAGCTCTTCCAGAAATCCAACATTGAATATAGTGAAATGCCATTTTCTGGTGGGAACATGGTTATCTTAAGATGATTTCGGGGCTTTACCATCCCCGTGGCCCAGTCCTCAGCCAGGCCTCCTTTTTGTCCACTGCCACAGATGCCATGGCTGGCATCTGTGGCAGTGGAGTGGCACTAACTAGGTGAACCTAGACAATGAGTGTGTACATACTTTGAATCACGAATTAAAGTATTGTTCAAGCAGTTGCTTATTTCTGCCCACTACCTTTCCGGTGGTTTGATATTGTGATGAACTTGTATGTATCAAATTCTGGTTCTGGTAGGCTCTTGTGATTCATTAGAGACTGCTTTGATACCCAAAATGTATACAAGGTTCCAGGTGGGTAGCTTAAAGAGCCATCAAAAGACCCATCAAAAGCAGTCGTTTCATTATTCGTCACTGGAGTTTTGGCAAATATTAACATGAGCATTGCACATCACAAAAATGTTTAATGATGCTTTAAAAAATTACTTTTAAATACCTTTAAAATACAAGCTCAAATACTCGCCCAACCCTCACATTACCTTACCAATCATACTTAAAAATACAACATTCCATGACTAGTGTGTGTCCAAGCTAATACTGTACTAACATTTAGTATCAACTTGCTTGTCAATATTGTATTGAAACCAAGTTGAATACTTTTACAATATAATTGACAAGCTATTTCTTACTGTAATTAAGAATTTAACGACAGTCCTGCCCCTATCTGTTGTCATTTCCATCAGGTCTTTGTCCACGGGTGAATGTCAGAAAAACCTGGAAATGAATAAAAGGAGAAATGGTAATTGGAAGTCCAGTAGAATACTAAATCTTTTCACCAGTTTTCCTAGCTGAAAGTGAAAATATAACATGACTGGCACTCCAAGCTAATATTTTAATTTCAGTTTGATTATAAAATTAAAAACTGTACAGTACATGAAAAAATAATATTTTAGCTTAGAACTTTTTAGAAAAACTAACCCTTTCAAGTGTGGTTTGAGTAACCGAGTAATCGTTAATTGGCAACTCGTGGCGATTTCTTTCTATTGTACCAAACACTGACGACCATGTGCAGCCCTCAACAGGAATGAAATATTCCAACCGTCCCCATTGCATTTCTCTCAAATGGTTTGCTGTGGAAAAACATAGTGAAGAAATTATATTATAAAAATTAAGGTAACTTGAAATAACCAACAATACTGTATATGAATCATTCCCGCAAGAGATCTCATTATGCAAGTCTCCCACTGGTTCTAATCAAGACATATCCACCAGTAATGCATAACAATCATGGTAAGACACCACATGCACAGGCAACTTCTTGTCAGGCAGAGGTCCACCTCAGGAATGTCTAGAAAATCAATATTTTGCATTACATTACAACCTCTATTCAATGAACTACATGGGACCAACCTCATTTGTTGCAACAGGAGATGCCTCCAGGATGCATTTTCCACACCCTATGGGCTAATTTCCCTTAGTAAAATTATCATTTTCATCTATAATATAATAGACAACTACCAAATGAACATTCTGCAAACACGTTTCGACATCTAGCTTATTTCTTATGTCCCCAGCCTAAAAAACTTGTTTTCAAAAGGTAGCAGAGTCATACTCAAATGAATGAAAACCCATAGAATTTAATTTTAAATATCCTTAACAGCTTTCCCAAGGCCCCAATCGTTTCTTGTAATATTGAGTACGTCTACAAAAATCATCAAAAACGTGATTGGATTCATATTCAGTGTATTACCATTCATACCTTAATATTTCCTATGTTTTATGATTTCACCGAGCAAAACTATAATTTCAAATTTTCATACGAAGGACAATAGCCAAGAGTACCTGTCTAGAGAGATTTAACCACATCTAGCTTATTTCCTATGCTCAAGCCTCGAAATCTCTTTTTCACAGGAAACAGCGGCCTCGCATTTTACTGAACAAAAACCTCAACAACTGGAAATAAAAAGAATCATAGAATTTGGTTTTAAATGTGCTCAGTGGCTTTCCCAAGGCCCCAACTATTTCTTACAATACTGTATTACCTTCATCTTTGAACTTGGTCTCATCATCCTATCCAAATCCATACATCCCCCCCCCCCCACTTCTTATTTGTTAAATCCAGCATGGAAAGTGTAATTGCCTAAGTGCAGTTACAGGATGAAGAGGTATGCTCGTGATGTCCCGTCTTCCCACTACTCTGTTGTATAACACTTTGAAACTACTGACGTTTTTGGCCTCCTTAGCTTGTTCCAACGGCTACCATTGTTTGCAAAAGAAAATTTTCTAATGTTTTTTGGCACCTTTGTTTCCTTAGCTTAAATCTATCTTGTTCGTGATGTTGCTGGTTTCAGGAATTCTTTCTTGTCAATTTGGTAAATTCCTGTAAGAATTTTTTACGTGATGATCATATCACTTCTTTTTCTTCTATCTTCTAGTTTTGGTATGTTTAATGTCTGTAGTCTCTTCTCATAACTATTTTTCAGTACCAGAAGCCATTTTGTAGCATGCCACTGCATCTTTTCCAGTTTATTGATGTGTTTCTGGAGATTTGGGCACCATACAACTACTGCATATTTCAGTTTTGGTCTCACAAAAGTCATGAAAATTTTCTTTAGTATTTCACCATATTATTAAAAGTAAGTGTGAAGTTGAAAAGCGACGCATACGCTCCTCTCACAATGTTCTTTGTGTTCCTCTGGCGACAGCTTACTACCCAAAACCACCCTTAGGTTTCATTCTTTAGTAGAGTTCTGTAATTCCATTACACATAATTTGTAAGTTGTGTGTGGTCTATTTTCTCTAAATCAACATTCCATAACACTGCATTTATTCACATTGAATTCCATCTGCCACTTGACGCTCCAAGCACTTACTTTATCCAAGATCGATTTGAAGAGCATTACAATCATCTGTGCCTCCTATCTTTCCCAGTATCTTAGCATCTTCTGCAAACATGCAAATAATTTTGTATTCCTTCTGGTAGATCATTTATGTAGATAACTAACATTACTGGTGCAAGAACTGAACCTTGTGGTACTCTGCTAGTAACACTCCTCCAGTCAGATACATTGTCTCTGATTACTGCCCTCATCTGTCTATCAGTGATAAGTGATAGTTCAAAAGGAGTTTGGCTAATTATATATTTACTTATGATGGCCCTTTTCAGGTGAATTCATTTCCTCAGTGACTCCATATATATGACCATGCAAGGCTGGTTGAAAATTCCCTGCAATGCATGTTGTATAGCACCCTGTCTGTGCAGAGGCTGTCAAAGGATAATTAATTAACTGGATATTACTTGAAGGCATCGAATACATAAAATTTCCAAAGCTAATTAATACACTTCTTTCATTCAGATTATGAGACATACTGTATTTGAGAGTGAAATGTATTTTTCCTTCCATTGACATTCACATTGTCTCAAGGCTGTTCTTCGTTCTTTCATTAGAAATACAATATTCTTCACACAATTAAAAAAAATTGAAAAGCATCACAAATATTCTATCTTACACACTCCTCCCTTTACAACTGCAGGAGTAAAATCTGAGCACACACACCACCCTACCTGGAAACTTTTTTTCAATAAAATGTTTGACAGTCAGCATTTCTGGTGGCATCTCTGCAAGGCTAGGGTCATGGCCATCTTGGGAACTAGACATACAAACTCTGGGGACAAAAACAGTTTATTCAAATCACTATACTGTATATAACAATGAAGTGTGTTGCAAGAACAAAATTTAACACTTTCATATAATTTTTCTCTGACATCACTTTGTATTAAGGGCAATAAATTTAGTTTCTTAAAATTCCTATACAATATATATAAAATCTTTTGTAGAAAACTTCATGAGATTGTTAAAATTACCAATTTGCATGCTTTGTATACATAAAAGTGGTTTTCTTTATATAAATAATGTATCTACAGCAATAAATGTATAGCAAATCCTGGGTTTGTGATTGATACTTACCTGATGATGACAGAGTAGCCCTCACTGAACTTGTTCTTCAAGTGTTGTGGTGATCCTATACAGCAGAATTTCCCATTGACCATGATGGCTAAACGAGTGCAGAGCGCTTCACATTCCTCCATGCTGAGCAGGGAACATAGCTGATGGTTAACTCTGTTTGCTTTATGCAAGGCAAACCCCATGCTAAACTATAAACTAGTTAATTTTGCCATAAATATATGCTATATTACAATAAATACTTTGCAAAACTTTCCTGTAAAATAATTGCTGATGATAAACAATATTCAACTGCCAAATTGAGCATTTTATATATAACAAAATATTTTATATAGCATCTAAAAGCTACTGTACATTATAATTTAATGGAAATTTACAGTGGCATTAAGGAATTCAGACTATTTTATTATCTTAACAGCAAGCTCCTTAATATCCAGATATAGTCTCTTCATTTAAAATGAGAAATCAAATGATATTTTAAAAATTGTATAACTAGTGTTTACAGTTATGGTATGTGCATCTTGTAGCGTGAATGAGTATGCAGTAGCAAGTGATATATGCAACTACAAGTCCATGGCCATCTTTATAGAATTGAGAAAATATGTACAAAATCTTGAAAGATTTGAGAAAAACGAAAAAGAGAATTTGGGACATATTTCAGTACTGGAAATTAAACAGAAATGGGAGTTGACCAGGACACACAATTGTAAATATTTTATTTCTTCACTTATATAAGGTAGAGGATTTGGAGAAGACCGAGAAAGTAAGACATTCACAATAACACCCATCCATTCACCACACCTTTTCAAATTATAGCATCACAGAAATGCCAAATGCCACCACAATACTCCAGCAGATCATAAATGTCCATGATGACAAAATAAACATACAGGATCGAATATATTTACCTATGAGAGGTGAGTATAATGCTTCTACCAGCATCCCTTACAGAAGTGAGGACATCCCAGAGCAACCTTCGCGCCACAGGATCCATCCCCGATGATGGCTCGTCTAGCAGCACCAGTGGAGGGTCTCCCACCAAAGCCACTCCAGTGCTCAATTTACGCTTATTTCCTCCACTTGTAAAAAAAAAAAAATGCTAATTAAATTATTAACTAGACTAAAGTGTAATTAAAATTATACTTACTGAAATTATAGTGTAGTATGGAATTTCACAAAGTGTAAAAATGTTTTTTCTTTCTCCTTGCCCAAAAAAATACCGAGAGGCACTTATTATTCCTCATACAGTAATTAAATTTTCAAACAATTTCTTTTATCAAAATTAGTTACCTATTATTTAAAGCATCTGCATTATTGTGATATTCAGTATTAAATTTTTCTTTGCTATTTATATTAGCCACAAAAAAATATGATGGGGTAAAGAAAATTTGATGTGCAGTACACACAAAAATAAAAAAAAACACAGGAAGCATTACAGGCCAAGTCAGTTATATTGTTAATGATGCATTTGGCAAATAAACATTTAACAGATGCCTGTTTTCACCATTTTGAGAAATATCTGTAAAAAACTATTTTACAGTACCAATGCATGCAAACAACGCAAGGGTACTCCTGAAGGGTTAAATACATTTCCATGAAATAAAAATAAATTTTCATATACCCAAATATTAGTCTGTATAAACAATCAGAATATATCTGTCTGTATAAACAATCTATATAATTTGTTAATTTATGGAATTTCATATTATCTGCGATTCCCAAATATACAGTACCGTGTTATGAAACTAAACTTTACCTGTAGTTGCCAAACAAGTTGTCCAAATGGTGTGTAACAAGAAGTTGCTCAGCAAGACTATTAATCATTTCCTCAATCTGGCGCTCGGGAACTCCACGCAGGCCGTGCAAACATGCGAAGTGACTCTCTACCAGTCATGTGATCGTGTAGTGCATCAAACTGCGGACAATATCCTATCTCCTGCTGAACCTGCAAATAAATGAACACTTAAAAGTAATAATGTTTCTATGGAACAGAAAAATGGAAAAGGGTGACAGTAACTTTAATGTATAATGAAATCTACCCCTAACTTTGAATCAGATACAATTAAAATGTGTAAAGAATGCAAGTATTATACAGCAGGCACATTTCGGATTTTAGATAATTCCAGTGTATTAACCCTATTAACTCTATTAGGAGTAAAGCATAAAATACATAGCCATTCTCCAGATGTTACACAGATACCACAAATTTAGGGTGAAAAAAAAGTAGGTATCCCTTTAGGGAATACTCTACCTCAAACTAGCAGTCAGCTGAATAATATTCAACCCTTCAATTTTCATTAATATGATCAAGTCCTGTACTTTATTTATTACCACCAACACTTATATTACTAATATATGATCACCGCATGCACCATGGATAGTAAATTCACAATGGCACTATTTTCATCAAGTGCTGTAGCATGTTGCACCGTATTTGCTCTACTGTACTTGGCAACACGAAGATACTTCTCTCCACCACAACTACTCTAGACTTGTACTAATATTTACACAAATATTATAGGATTACCAAGAACATCATGATCAGTAACAGTCACACTGACACAGTATTTTCATCAGACTCATTATCTTCCAGCACTAAATTTTCTCAACTTGGCAGATCAAAGAATGACAGTGAAGAAGCAGAGTTTTGTGGCTGCCACCTTGACCACTCCCTTACTCGCCCTCTCCTTACTGTTAGTCACTTATATATTATCCATCAGAAGCAGAAATAAGTCTCTATAATCACTAAATGCCACACAGGAACTATCAGCCTTTACTAGCTCGTGGTAGCAGAGCTGCTTCATTTGACGAAACTACAGAAGGGTCTAACCTGCCACAACTGTAATTGCACCATGATCAAAAGTGTTCGCATCACTAGCACGATCACACCTCGACCAACGCCAAGATCATTAAAAGTCACAGACATGGTATCATCTGAATTTGTAATTTGTAGCATTAAATTTGCTCAGTTAGGCAGCATAAAGAATGATAATGGGTATTCTTGGCACCCAAGACCTTGCTATTAGTACCTTATTTCATCTTAGTAAACTTGAAAGCTCTCTGTAATATGTGTAATAAATTCAATTTGATATATAAATGTGATAGAAAATAAATTGAGCTGTGCATACAGTGCACAGCTCCAGTATGGTGAGTAATCTATTTACTAATGCCTAGGAAGGAAAAACTTAGAACAGTAAAGACTTTTTCCAGTTTAGAGGATAGTCTCCAGGGCCATCTGGTAATGGAACATAACCAAACTGCCACCTTGACTTATAAACCAGTGCTTGATAAAATCATCTGCAGATGACTGAAGCAACATAAGAGTTAAGAAATAGCAGGGGTTATTATTACTGATCTCTATACTGTATTAATAAAGTACTATTGATTGCTACCTTCTTCAGATCAGATTTAATGCTGTATCCATTCACAAATGCATCACCAGAAGATACAGGTAGATCCCCAGTAAGCATTTTGAATGTTGTTGTTTTTCCTGCTCCATTAATTCCAAGAAGGCCAAAACACTCGCCTAGAGGTACTCCAAGGTTGAGACTGGTTCACTGCCATGAAGTCTCCACCGTAATTTTTGCACAGGTCCCTGAAATATAAAAATTATCAACTTAATACAGTACTTTACACATTCTTTAGTAACACACAAATGTTCATACTGTATAAATAAATATTTTTGTTGAGGAATCTGTATTGATATGTTTCAATAGTGGAATGTCACACAAGTCCTTTGAAAAGCTATTCTGTTGTGTAGTAGAGAGAAAGCCGGCTCATAATGTCCACAATACTAATTGGTTTATCTGTACATTCCTCTAAAGCTTATCATTAATGAATCTAAAATAAGACCACTACTTAATAAAGTTTGCCCTACATGTCAGGCCTACAATTGCAAGTGTTTATTATAATAATTTTGAATCTCCCCCCCCCCCCTTACCATCAACACTTGTCTAAACCATAACCCTTTCCATAAAGCAACTTATTTTTAATTTATATATACCTGTACAAGAGTTGTTACATTCTTGTACAGCCACTAGCACACACTAGTGTTTAGGGCAGGTCCTTAATCTTATGTTTCCCTCTTCATAAATGATATACAGTATTGCTATTCTATGGTATTTTACAACATGCTTTTTCAAAATGATGAAATTATGATAGCTTTCTTAAGACTTCCATTTCTTAAATCCTTGAAAATTTATCATTCATGCTTTAAGTGCAAAATCATAAAAAAACTGTTTCCTGTTAATCTATACAAAAATCATGTCACATTTTATGGCAGAAAGTTACATCCTATAAGCAAGCTATGCATATTCAGTGCAAATGTTTTCCAACAAAGATACATCAGTTAAGTATTACTTTTGAAGTTCTGAACCATGTTGATTAACACCTTTAATCTCCGTACTCAGACTAAATTCTTAAACAGCATCAAAATTTAATGTCGTACTATATTTTACTCTGACCTTAATGTTTAACAAACAAGGTACACAATTTTGAGACAGGCTTTCTTAAGCAAGTGCCGATTCACTCAGGCTTGACAGGTTTCTCTCTCTTCTTCCATCCTGGTCAGCTTAGTTTTTCTTGTGTGTTAACCTGTTAGCTCCTGCCTTGAATAAGAGAACACCGAAGTCAAAATGCCCGGTTTCTTTGCTAGTTATAATAGCAAATATAATAGCACTGAGTGGACCGAATTTCAATAAAAACACTTTTGGAATATGCAGTCTTGTATGGTGTTCTATATCTTAAGAAGCACATCAAACTGGAAAAGGTGCAAAAACATGCAACTAAATGGCATCCGAAACTGAAAGAGAAGAGCTATGAGGAGACATTAAAATATGCCAAAACTAGAAGATAGAAGAAAAAGAAAAACCAGCTCAATAATTGGCAGGCAATACTATTTATTACTGTGATTTTACCACACTATTATAACCATAATTACAGTATATGTATACGTTTATGTGCAGTACTGTAGTACATAAATACTGATTTAATTCTAGATAATGTACCAATATTAAGCCAGGTGCCAAACCTCCAGATTGTTAAAACAGTGTTTCCCATCTGGCCACCCTACGTATTTACTTTGCAAAAACTTCAATACAGAACAACAAAAATAATTCAAGAATTAAGTCAACTCTCACACGAGAAACAGTTGAGGGCCATAAGACAAAACACTGAAAACTAGACATGATAAGGCTGACCTTATCGAGACCTTGAAACTAATGACCAAGTTTGAGGATATTAATTCAGGCCACTTCTTTAAATGGTCAAATGTGATGCAAACTTTGCCAGTGAGGCAACAGCTTCAAGCTTAACAATGTAGGACAGAATTATACACTCAAACACGATATCTGACAGGGTTGCAGGCAAGAGTTGTTGGTTACAAGATACATATTTTGATTACGAAATATCTACAGTATGTGTTGTAAGGAAAGAGAATTGTGCTAGCCTTGAAGTTTTAAGTTCCTCTTAAGATATTGGAAATGTTAATGGTGATTTTTATTTGTTATTTTTTTCAGCAGGGACATTCCCATGCAGGCCTCTATACCTCTGGCTGTCCTGTCGTCTTACAAGTTTGAGTTACTTGGGCCATGGAGTAATTTGGATTTTCCATTAAGGAATCTGTAAAATTATTATTGGAATATATTGCAACAAAATCCAGCCTTACTTACAAAAATTATTTACAAACAAAAATGTCATTGCACTATATTACTCACCTAAAAATTAGCTTATCTGTCTGCTGAAGTTGGTCGATAGGGGTATTATGTACACGTAAACTCTCAGCCTTGACATCTTCATCTTCAGTAATCAAGTCACTTCCTGCCTCAGAATCTATATAAAAAAAATGAAAATTACTGTATTTATGTATTATACAAATAAAAACCAGAACTACAAGCATATAAAGTAAATGCTATTTACTGGAAATAAAATCCTTTTATAGTACAGTGAAACCTCGGTCTACAAACTTAATCCGTTCCAAAAGACGGCACCGAAACAAATTTTCCCATAAGAAATAAATTTAATTAATCTGTTCTACACCCCCAAAAAAATTACAAATACATTTACTCATATTTTTCATACGCAAAACAATCGGATATAAATATAAACCATAAATAAAATAAGTGAACATTTAACTGCACCTTACTTTTACTGAGGATTCTTGTTGGCGTATGGTAGATGGTGAGGAGGAGGAGGGAAGGGTGATAGAGGAGAGTGATTAGAAGGACCATCCCCTGGTCACCTTAAACGCTTTTATTTCTGCCTCACTGGTTCCAGATTTTCCTTTCACACATTTCACTGCCTCTTATGTGGCAGCCAGTCAGAACCAGTCATTTACAGTCACCACAAGTCAGTCAAGCATTCACAGTTGTGGTAGCAACCAGTTAGGTATTTACATTCAATCAGGCATTTACAGTCAATTGAGCTTTCACAGTCGCAACCAGTCAGTCAGTAAACAATAAGAGTTTATTGTCAGGCAGTCTGCTTCTCGATCCACTGGCTGGTAGCAAGGAAGCCCACCAAAGTAATACCATCCAGACATTCCAGTGTGAGGAATGGGAGGGGGGCCAGTGTGCAGAATGGGGAGGAGGGGGGGCAGGGGAAGGACTTGGGGAGTGACCGGCGGTGACTCGCTCCTGTGTTAGTCCTAGTCAGAAGCTCGCCCACTGCAGCAATCCATCTCGCTTCACTGCCTGCCTTCTCACTGCTACCTACCCACCCACTCTGCCATCCGTCCTGCTACTTACCTGCCCACCAACTGTCTCCTGACCACCCTGCTACCCCATTTTCTGGGTGTCATTTTCTGGGACTGTATCTACTGGATATGTGCCAAAATGGTAATGAATAAATACTGTAAATTGACTATCAAAAATACATTACCTAATGAACTTGCTACATATACATATAAAAATAATGATACCATTTTGTATGCGAGTGTGCAAAATTTTTACTTCACTACTAAATTCATGAATAAAACTCTTCTCTGAAAGAATAGTACAAACCTTTCATAGGCTTAACAGCCACTTTATGCCAAACTCGAGCTAATAAGTATCTGAGTCTCTGGAAGACTTTCAGCTCTGTTAAGGCAATGAGGAAGTAGAACAAAATTCCTTCTATACCCATGAATACCAACATTCGGCCAATGCCAAGCTTTTCCCATGCAAGAAAATCTAGGTTCCAGCTGACACAGCCAAAGCTTCCACATTCACCAGTTTCTGCAAAAGAAAGGTAATTAGAAGAGCTGAAAGTGGGGAAGATCATTCCCAATAACTTACAAAAAAATAACAAAATAGAAATAACTTAAAGGGGCATATGGATGAAAACTGGCTCAAGGGTAGTGTGTCATGCTGTTAATAATATGGTAAAGACAAAACCCAAGCTCCATGTTGGAGCCTGATTGCTAAACAGGATGGTGGGTGGAAATTGTGAATGTGGGTGTTGGCTAGTTGTTGCAAATTTGCTTTTTTAGTTTGGCACTTGTCAAACATTTCTTGGAGAAAAGTTCAGCGTTTGTGACCTTTTTCAATACTTTTGTAGATGGTAATGTAACTGCTCAAGTTCAGATTCCCACAATCTCCTCATCTCATAGAAGGAACAATGAGAGTTTGCACAAGTTCTTGCTCCTGATAGGTAAAGAGTCTCTTGGTTGACTGGTCTAAGTTTGTCTGGCATGTATCAATGTGTAAGCTGAGAAGAGGCTCAGTGGAGCTACTGACAAAGCCCATAAAAAAAAGGCATTTTTTTACACTATGTATTTTTGCATCATTTATCCTTAACAAAACACTGGAAAATGTGTCCCTTCTATACATTCTCTACAAAATGATTTTTTTAAAGTGATAAATATTTATAGGAATTTAAGAAGAGAATGTATAACTTTACTAATAAAGTTTTATCTCCAATATTTATTCTTAAAACTTTATTTATTGTATTCCTTTCACAATTATGTAAATTGAATTTTAAAAAGTATATAAACTATGCACACACAAGAGGAAGAAAATAAACAGTACAATAGCCAAAACAACTCACCTCTGCAGCAGGGGTTTGGAGCAATCCCCAAGGAGCATATCAAGCCTAACAGTGGAACGGCTACAAATTTCTGTAGACCTATAATTACTATATACATCAGTAATAGCAGCAGCCATAGCATAAGATGGGAAAAGGAGAAATATCCAGTCCAGCAGATCTGCCACATGACCAAGCTCCAGATCTGGTATGCGAAGGATGGTCACAGTGATGACTGTAGCCATGCCTGTCAACACACAATGTTTTAGTTAGAGGAGGAGAAATTGAAATAAGTTTATTGAGGTAAAATATACACAAAGGGATGAGGTAGCTCAAGCTATTCTCACCCCGTTCAGTACATCGTGTTAATACATACATAGACACACATCACAAACAATAAACATATTACCGAACATTCTGAGAGATAAACATATACATTTCCTAGAGGAGGAGGAGAGGGTGCACAATGAAATCACAAGAATATGATTAATCTATGAATAAATATTCGAGGCCATACAATAGAATCAAACCCGCGTCCCTAAACTAAGGTACAGCCTGTACATGGGATATGGATTCGATTCCACTGTATGGCCTAAATATTTAAGAGAGGGCGTTTCCTCGTACTGTAATATATGCACATCACTGGCACTCTCAAAAACATAAATATTCAATGCAGGGTCAACTGATTTCACCTTTGATATGCCTAATCCATTAAACTGATTTGCCCCATTACTTAAATGATGAGTTTGAGATATCCTATTCAGTTTCTCTATAAGGCAAAATCCTAATGTACCCCTTATCCAGATATGGCAGGTTGACATTTTCCATTTACACAATGTTGAATATTCTTACAGAAAACAACTATGTCTGTCAAGAACTCGACAGGAGATTCCAGGGAAATCAATAAGATAAAATCAAGCAGAAGACCTGTTGCTCCATTGGTGGTGGTAGACGGAAAGAAACTTCAATGAACAACAAGTAGTATATCTAGAGATAATGAGGTAAAATCAAGAGCTAATTCCAGCCTTATGGAATTAGCTATGAACAAGGCAGTTGGAGCAGATCAAAAATTAGCATGGCTTATGAAAAGAAATCAGGGATATTATGTCACCCAATAATTTGTTTTCATAATGAAATACTGGTTACAAAGGAGACAGACAGGAGGCATAAATTACAGACCAGGGAAAGATTGTGAAGTATCTGGAGAGGACAAACCTTTGTAATTGAGAGAGAGAGAGAGAGAGAGAGAACAACAATTACCAAGACAAAACAAAACTGGGTAATTGGCATCTTCCACAATATGGAATAACTGGAAAGGAACTAGACTGGTTAAGGGAGTATAGTTTCAACAAAACAACTTATAATAATAAAAATAATTAATATTAATATTAAATATGATAGCGAGAAGAAATATCAGTATGGATAAATGCACCATAAAGTGGAGAAGACTTGGAGCAGAAATTGTGAAATTAACCTCCAATCACAGCTTAAAGAGCAAGTACGAGAGAGAGTATTAGATTGCCGAGATGTATAAATGCACCAGGTACTGTATAATAACCATTAGGTGTGGGCCAAGAGATCAATCATGCTCCTCATTGGTGCACTTATTTAATACTGTACTCTCAAAACCTTATATATAAAAGTTTTACTGTACATATCAAATAGTATTGTGATGCATACCAGAAATTATATTAATGATAATCATTCTAGTAAATCCAGCAGAAGGCACACTGAAGAAGAATGAGCAGAGGTACATCAGAGGTAACGTCACCCAAGCGTAGTGAACGAATATCAGCATGATTCTTCCCAGCTGCTCTCCTTCACTCAGCCCCTTTAGACCAAACACCTACAAAAGATAAAACAAATTACCCTGTATACAGTGTAGTTATATGTATAATATAATTATATTATATCAAAATAAACACACACACACACAATATATAAGTAAAAATTAATAATGAATAAAACATACAGTAGCCTATACAGTACTTGTATAAAAATATGTGAGGGTCTGATTACAGTGTTTACATAGAAGGATATTTGAAAAGCAAGATTGTGACTGCACTGTATGTGGATAGTAAAGATACAATTGTACTTGTAGTTTTTTATAAGTTTGTTCATCACTAATTGGTTAATAGAATAAAAGGAAAACAGAAAAAATAAGTAATACCAGAAAAGCAGCAACATATATAAGAACTGTATCTGGCACTAGATTAATTATATATGAACATGTTGCACAAGACTTTTAGAATATAACCCCCCCCCCAAAAATGATGAGCAAGTGAGAACCTTTTATGAATAAGGCAGTTCATAGCATAGTAACTCGTGTGCTATAGAGTACAGTGGAGAGGGAGAAGTGCCAGAGAACATAAATGGAGAGTAACAATGTTTAACCCCTTGCACTGCACAATAAGGCTGGGGGACAATCTCGCTAATTATCTGTAAACTGCACGAAACTGTTGGGGAAGTTTTAAATCATCGGGTAAGATTTACACATCTGCTTCCTTATGCCTTAAGTAAACAGATGACATCTTAGACAAAATTGCTGGCTACCCTTCTGGGTATGAGGGGTGTCAGTACCAAGGAAGCGACCACGAGTAGCACATGCAGCAGCAACTCGCCACACTGGCATGCAATGAGTTGCCCACAGCATTACTTAATAATAAATAACTAACTGCAATTATTTAACAATGATAGCATTATAGAAGATCCTGATTGTGATGAAAACTCTAAACAAGGTTAAAATAACAGTGAACCCAATACTGGTGATGATGTTCACAGCACGAGGCAGACATCCACAACACACCTGAGGTTTGGTGCATATATACATAAATGAGATGGGACCTCATGTTTCTTTAGAATATAAATCTGTGGAAAATGATTCATACTCAGGATTTAGTGACCAAGATTCTGATAGTATTCACAATCATGTTTTGTTTTAAACTTAAACATGTTTGTAATAAGAACACATAATGGGTTAACATTCAGTGGAAGGAAAAGGGGCCAGGACGAGACAATATAACTTTTGAAAATGCAATACTCTTTTGAGTTTATATGTTTGACAGTGAAGCAAGGACCGGCTTAATTACCGATTATATTGCGCATTCAACAAAAGGAGTAGACCAAATAATACTCACAGACAGACATAGAAGACATAAACAGCAAGGAATCATGAACAGGATGAAATCCCAGAGAGCTAAGGCAGTCCAATATGTGATGAAATTCACACCAGATACAAACTGGAGATGTTTGGCTTTAGCTGTAATTATATGGTTAAAAACCTGATTTTAATACATGGAAAAGATTTGGCATGTAATTATTTCATACCACAGAAATATAGAACAATTTATTGATACAATTTTTTTATTTATATTATATTATTATATATATAATATTATATATATATATATATATATATATATATATATATATATATATATATATATATATATATATATATATATATATATATATATATATATATATATATATATATATATATATATATATATATATATATATATATATATATATATATATATATATATATATATATATATAATATATATAATATAAATATAATATACTGTAATATAATTATATATACAGTATATTTATATATCGGTTTCTAATATTGTGATTCAAACAAGAAAACAGTAATCTATAGTCACTTACTACTATGTTCTTGGATGATAAATATTACAAAGGAAGCTGCTAAGAAGGACATTCCAAAGGCCAAATTGAAGCCAATCTGAAAACCCAAGTTTTGCCGCTGGTCTTGTGTTAACTGCCAAAAAAGAGATAATCAAAATATAAAATTGGACTGAAAAACAGAAAACATGCAAATTTTTCCCTACAACTGCAGGAGATCAAGAGCCAAATTTTAAAATTAACAGGTATAATTATTTTAATAATTTGTTGTATCAGGACAGGAAGCCTGTGTGTGTGTGGTTGCCACCTTTCATCTTCAACTTCATGGAGCTGACACCATGGGACTTTACTCCCATTAAAGGGGGCAATGGGGCTGACCCCACCCTGCCTATGACAATCCCCACCAGTCACATTGCAACGTTGGGTGAGGTTAGCCCTAAGCATCTGTCCTCTAACTTTGGACAAACAGAAATCTACTTTTACAGATACAGTATAGATTAACAAATAAAAAATAGAGCACTGGTAAAGATTTTATTGACAAACTGCTTTTAATAAATGTAATTTTTTTTATTTGTAAGGATTTGTGAAGGTGAAAATTGCTTTTATTTGAGTCGATGTGTTCGTTGTCTTGTCTGTGAAGGGCATGTTATACGGTATTACACTTTTGACTACAACTTTAACATGTGTATGTTGGTTATTATCTACAAAAATTTCTGTTTTACAACCCCATATCAAAAGTGTCAAAAGGATTCGAAGCATAATTACCTTTTCTATGTCAGTTCTAGGTAATGGATGATTAGCCGTTGAGACAGAAATATTTCTCTTCCCTGTCATAGCTTTTAACACAGCACGATCTGCAATGGTCAGAGCCAATGGTGGGGTGTGAAAGGGTTGATTGTTGAAAATAGCCAAGATGTTGGCTCCATCTTTAACACCTTCAATCTGTAGACCAACTATCCAATGCTGGTTAAAAGATGGAAGGTCACTACTTGTCTAATGGAAGAGAAAGAAACGAGTTTTAGACACTCAAAAATGCATAATAATACAAGAGTAATTCTTAAATAAATGTTTTAAGTGCTCCTTCAAAGTTTTTACAACTTAAAACATGAGAAATACCAGAGGAGGGGAAAGGTTTTACATGAAGCTTCCACTAACAAAGGAAAGTTCACTTGATGCCTTACACACAACTTACTTGATGCCTTAACATTAATCTTCAGGCAAAAAAAAAAAAGCAAAAATTACCCAAGCTTGTATAATTATGTACAATACTTGCATAAACTAAAATTCTTATGTTGGGTATAAACTGAAGTTTCAAAGCATGAACCAATAAGCCTTCTGTAGGGTCCTTTATTGCCATGTTCTTATGCTATCACCACATTTTTATCAGAAATGGAAGGTAAAGGTAGGTAAAGGTAAATTTAAGGTAAATGAGGTAAATTATTGCTGCAATAAATAAACATTCACCAGTTTGTAATTAGAAGCTTACCCAACATGAGCATTGCCTCAATCACCCACCCACCCACTCACTCACTCACTCACTCACTCACTCACCACTCACTCACTCACTCTTCCCTTGTTGTCAGAGCAGTTTATTTCATGTTCTGAAGGGGGTAATATTTGTTAACTTCTTGTAATATATATTTCTCCTTATCACCAAGATCTTTCCAGTCCTTCAAAGTCCCTGCAATTTTGCATGGAATCAATGGTGTCTTGTGTGGTCACTCAGCCCATTATGTTGAAGGATGGTCAAACACCAGACATGGTGCATTATTTTTACTAATGGGGTAAATGATTCCCAAAGGTCTTCAGTGTTAAATGACATCAGCATAGACTCTTTAGACTTCTATTGCTTATGGGTGATGCAACCAATTTAAGGATTAGTTAATAAGACCATCAATAAAACCTACCTGATTTAGGATGAATGTTGAGAAATTGGTATCTGGTTGAATTACAACTTTCTTGTTACGTTCAGAAAAACTCGGCTCGATGGCTTTTTCTAGATCCTCCGTGTAATTGTTTGATTGAAGTACTTGAAGGGTGGAGACTGTGCCATCAAATTTCTAAAATATGTAATTAAGCAAAATTAAAAGTGAATTGCAGAAGTTCAACTAAATTAGATACTTTTAATACTCAAGTACTGTACTTCTACAAATTTATTGGGCTTTTCTCACACAACGTTTACTGGAAATTATGTCATTCTAATATTATAATTTATCAATGCAATAATCTCAAGACTCACATCCAGAGTAAAGTGAACTTGTGGTGGTGAATCATTAACTCCAGGCAGAGTCTGAACAACAACCAGAGCCAGAATTAAGAATGAAACTGGGATGACATTCTGAAAAAGAAGGAAAGCAAAATTTTCAACTACAAAGTACTGTATATGAATGAAAATATGAGAAAAATGTAGTGATGAAAACTTTAAATCTAATATTATGATTATTCAGTTGACTTAAGGAAAAGGTAACACATCTGTGAATGCATTCAATAATGTTTCCATCAGAGATTGCATTATTTGCTAAAAGTAACCATCATGTGATTAACAGCATTAATATCAAATTTAAAATAGTAATAATTACTGTATTTTAAACAGGCTGCATAGAAAATGGTAATGTACATGTGCAATATAAATAAGACCAAGGGAAAGTGAAGCAAGGACAGCCGACTCCACCACTCAAGAGGACAGCTGTCCTCGCTTTGTTGCCCCTAACATGAGACACGGTCTCCCCACCTAGCCGGACCTGTTGATGAGAGACTCGGTTAACACCATGCAGCTGGATTTAGCCCCTGGTTCTTTCTCTCTGACTTTGACGTTTTCTCTAACCGGCTATTCTTCAACTAAACCCACTTCCCCACCTCACCCGACGGGTATTTTGTCCTATATTTGATTGATTAATTGAAGGCTCTGTGGAGTTGTTCTTTGGCACAAGAAAGCTCCAGGACACCACCTGAAGGGAGTGTGCTGCAGCAATAACACCCTTGTCCAACACGTCATGAATGATATTGTGTAGATGGTTGAGCAGGTGCCCAAGACACTCGATAAGGAACCGAGGAACCTGTCCCCAAAGATTCTGTGAAACTAGGCAACAATCCAAGATCTAAGCTGTGTCCCTACACTATGGTATCACTGGGGCCTACCATGAAAGGGCAAAAAAGAGGGCATCTTGTCAGCCACCGAACTTGGGTCAACATCGGGTCTGCAGCATTATAAAAAAACAGGCAAGTAGCTGCAGATTAAAAGGCTGTGAGCCATGAGGGCTGTCTGGCCAGAGAACAGACCTGGAACTTCATGAACCAGAGGTCATAGATTTAAACTAACTAAACCAAGCTGCCAAGGAAATATAAGAAAATTCACTTTTGTAAACAGAGTGGTAGACGGTTGCAACAAGTTAGGCAAGAAGGTGGTGGAGGCCAAAACTATCAGTAGTCTCAAAGCGTTATATGACAAAGAATGCTGGGAAGACGGGACACTATGATCGTAGTTCTCATCCTGTAAACTACACTTAGGTAATTACAGGTCCTGCAATGCCAAATACTGCACATCCAAGGGTGAAAGAACAAGTGAACCCAATAAGCAAAGTGACAGAAGCAGTAAAAATGACTAACAGTGCCCAATAAGTACCAAAATGCATCCTGAAAAGTTGCAAGTATCAGAGTCAAGATTTAAATTGGATGGATGATTCATCATTATTCATTCATTGGAGATGAGATGAATGAAATAATTGAAATGAATGAAATGATCAAGATGAAATGACCTTCTGGATGCACAACATCTGACTGGGCCATAAACAGCTGGACATGCCAAGTGCAGTTGAAGCATTGTTGGATATCAAATCCCAAACCCCATTAATTAGGCCATGATGTAAGGAATACAAACCACAAACAAGAAAGACTCAACACAGCTCAAGTGCACTCCCAGCTGTTGCCACAAGGATCGAACACACATACAAGTCGAGGCTAGGTGCTACATATACAAGTCAGGTTTCAACCATCATTTTGGTTAAAACCCGAGTCAATCATTACGGTTAAAACCCGAGTCAATCATTACGGTTAAAACCAGAGTCAATCATTACGGTTAAAACCCGAGTCAATCATTACGGTTAAAACCAGAGTCAATCATTACGGTTAAAACCCGAGTCAATCATTACGGTTAAAACCAGAGTCAATCATTACGGTTAAAACCAGAGTCAATCATTACGGTTAAAACCCGAGTCAATCATTACGGTTAAAACCCGAGTCAATCATTACGGTTAAAACCCGAGTCAATCATTACGGTTAAAACCAGAGTCAATCATTACGGTTAAAACCCGAGTCAATCATTACGGTTAAAACCAGAGTCAATCATTACGGTTAAAACCAGAGTCAATCATTACGGTTAAAACCCGAGTCAATCATTACGGTTAAAACCAGAGTCAATCATTACGGTTAAAACCAGAGTCAATCATTACGGTTAAAACCAGAGTCAATCATTACGGTTAAAACCAGTCAATTGATTGTTTTTCAAGTGTACAATATGTAAAGTACGATACAGTTATTAAGCATATATTTTCATCTGACAACATTTTGTTGGAAAATATTCATACCTGTGCTAAGGTGAGAAAGAGGTTTCTAAATGTGTATAAAATCTTCTTGACCAGCATTGCCCTGAACTGCTGCAGGAGAAGAAAACAACCAGTATTTCTCTGCAATGGTACTCGGCGTGGCGTAGACGATTGCAGGTGGTTGGAGGCCACATCTTTGGCTATTGCACAAGATTCAATTATATCAATAAAAAGATATGGCAATACCAAAATTTAATTTGCTACCGATGAATCGGCTCAATTTTATAGTACAGTATATTGAATACTCTAGTTATGATTATGTTTATAGTAATACTTATGCCTCTTTAACATAGTTTGTAAATGTCAGTTAATAAATTTGTGCGTTTATGTAAAGTTTATATGTATACTGTATTTAATAGATTACTGTATTTGTATAATCCCTCTTCAATATAACTAGTTAATTATTTAATTACTTGTGATTTTGTCACTATTTCATTCTATTCATTTTCATATGTTTATCTAAAATGTTAGATTATAATAAACATTTTATGAAACTTATGAAACCCTGAGAAATAATGAATAAAATAATAAACCAAGTGTGTAAGAAGTTAAAACTTACCAGTATTTACCGTTAAAGTATTTATGAAGCATGCATGTGGGTCGTTATGAAGCATGCACGTGCGTTGTTATGAAGCATGCATGTGGGTTCTTATGCAAGCACAAAAGCAGCATTACAGCTCATTCAGACAACTGTGCATATTTAAACACGTCAGATAAAGTGTAATTGCTAACATTCAACATACAGTAAGTGAAGGTAAAGCATTCAGATGTGATAATCCATTCTAATGGCTGTTTAGCTTATGGCTAATTTAGTTTCAAGCATATAAATTTAAACTAATATGCTTCAACATCATTTCTTTCAAATACTGTACTGTATATTTTTAATACAGTACTGTATAGAACTAAATTTGCAGCAAGTACATCAATTCAATCTGTTCACTAAATTAGCCAAACGACAGTCATTTTCTAGATTGTGCTAAGCAAATTAATATTTTTGCATACAGAGTTTTCAAATCAACACTTAATGTTGGAAAGTTTTAAATAGTAATACTGTATATAAGGTCTAAGCATGTGATACTGTTTGAGGTATAAGGATTTGAAATAAAGTTTCTGGAAGAATGATGGGGAAGTAAAACTGATTTCACAGGAAAATGTTAAAATAGGGCACTTTCTATATAACCAACACAAGGTGTTACAGATTTGACACAATCTTATGATTTATTAAAGGTACAGTAATTCAATTAATAAAACTATTATAATAATTTTGCTGGGGATAGGAAGCCTGTGTATAAAGAGGAGCCTCAATTAACGAATTTAATCCCTTCTGGCACCGAGCTCGTCATGTGAATCGCTAGTTATTCTAGTTAGAACGCAGTGTCTAGGATGCTCCCGGACGCAGGTTCAAATCCTCATCACGGCCCTTGTGGATTTGTTCTTTTGTTGAATCGCTAGTCTTTCAAAACAAATTTCCCCCATTTAAAATAATGGAAATAAAATTAATCTGCTCCACCACTGAAAAACATCAATTTGATATTCATTTTTTTTATCTCTTCATAAAAAATGGAGCATCCTTCCTGACATACACTGAACAAACTTTTTTTTTTTTTAAATTTGAAAATCACTGCTTTGTAACATTACAGCGGTCACCCCCTTTACATCCCAGCATCATTAGCATCTTTAAAAAAAAATTCACCGATTTGCATCTTCGGAGGCATTAAAAAATTGGCGAGAACTAGTGGGAACGACAGGAAGCATATGGTTTTCTTGTTAATCGCGTGGAAGCTCATCAATCGAGACAAATTTTCTGCGAGTGGTTCGCTCATTATTTTAAATGTTCGTAGATGGGGCTGCTTATCACTCAAGGTTCCTCTGTATATATATTTTAGGCTTGTATCAAGGTCCCTCCAATGTTGAAATACAGATCTTACCAAGAATACAATCCTACAACAGTTGTTTAACTCCTGGGTAACTATTTACTGCTAGGTGAACAGTTGCAAGAGGTAAAAGAAAATGTCCCAACCATTCTGTCCCATCTGGGAAATGAACCCGGGAATGCAACAAAGCAATCCTTGTTCCTTGAATGAACCCAGCAATCCAACAAGGAATGAGATGCCTTGAGCCCGAATGTCAGTTGTGACAACTGTAAAGATGTCAAAGGAGCAAATATCACCACACATCCCCAGATTGGGGGACAAACAGCTTGCTGGTTGGACCAAACCACCACACTAAAGATCTGGGGAAGGCAGATCTTGGAACAGAGCACATGAGAAACGGGCAACAAATAGAGCCTGAACTCTGACAGCACAAGGTGCATGCAAAACTAGAGCTGTAGCCACAACCCAGAGCACATAATTGACTCCAGCCAAAGTCAAAAATTGCAAGAGACAACTGGAGAAAAAAAATAAGAATCCCTCATACCCAAATGGCACTAAGATTAGCTCTGCCATGGCTCAGCAAGACAAGGTGACAGTACAATAAGTATGTGCAGCAGCTGGTGATTACAGTATAACCAGGACAGAAAAGACAATACTAACTTCAAAGGACATTGACAAAAACGATAGATGCTGAAGAGAGGAAGTGGTGGAAGACCACTACAAAGAAAGATGACAATAAAGCACAAAGAAACCCACCATTCAAGTATGACATAGTTGACAGAACACAAAGTCAAGAAACTCCATACATGAAGATCGGTGAAGAGATGCGAATCATTGAGACAGAGCATGCCACCAAACTTTGGGGTAGGCGTTGGATGGTTTTCAGAGGCCTGATGTGTTAGGCTAAGGATTGGTAGTACCAGAAATATGCTCTGGGAGCTATTGAGGGGGGACCCTCCAAGTAAGGATACAAATATTTATGGTTGTTTAAGCTACCTGTCGGCCTACCTGGGAAGGAAAACCGAGCTGGTAATATGAAGCTCTCCTCTACATTATTTTATTTTTTTGCTAGTTAGTGTCAATACTGTACTAGCATGCTCACTGTTATACAACTCTAGATAGCAGATTGGGAAAGAAAATATAGCAACCAAAACATTAGAGTTCCACATAACACTTAATCTTTTAGCCATGTTTCCAATTCAACTTTGGCTCTTATATTGCTGGAGGTATAAAAGATAATGCTGGTCCCTGATAGCATCGTACACAGTCAGAAGAGGCCAACTCATGGCATTGGTGCAGCAAGGAGTTTTTTAAACATCTCTACAAGCCAGACTAGTGAAAGGTAGATAGTGGTTAATATTTTATCTAGTCCACAGTGACCTATAGAAGGCTCACTCAAATTGGTTCAAAGCATATCCAAGATCTTCTTGGAACCACAGGAAGCACCAAGAAGTGCTCTAGCTAATTGCTTGTTCGTCTGACTGGTCTAAATTGAGAATTCTCCAATGTCTCCTTTGTAGCAATATGACCCGACAGGAATGTTTGAAAAGATCGTTGCGGCATTGGTTCAGAGAACCGACCTGCCCCGTGTGATGCTGTCTAGACAACCAGCAGGATTTTGCCTAAAGCAGCAACCAAAAGTTCTGTTCAGAAAGGAGCTTTTAATATGCACTCAAAAGCCTGATTTCTTCAAAATGTCCTCACCACAACTTTTATATTCTGACCACTTGCTTAGTCTTTGTGGCTTTTTAACTTCCTCTCAAGAACAGTTGACGTAGAGAATGGAAACATTATAAGTATGAATGATATTAGATAGTTGTATGAATGAATCAGGGTGGATCTCATTGAAACTTAAAATACTGAACAACTTAGAGGATGTTGATCTGGACAATTTTTTCAAAAGGTCAGATGTAACACAAACAAAGAGCAATGGTTTCAAGCTCGACAAGCCACACTGTAGGATTGAACAGATGCTTTTTCACCCACAGGATTATAAACCCATGGAACTGCCTACCTGCTGAAGTGGTAAATGCAAAAAGAATGATAACCCCTTAAGGGACCCCCTTGAGGGGATAGAAATAGCCTAAACTACTCTATCCCTTTGAGATGTATTTTTTCTTGTCTCAATAAACTTACTTGAAGGCTGTTGAATTTCAAAATCCAACTCAAAAAGTTATTAAGGCAAATGGGGGAGGGGGGGGCCTTCGAACAGCAGCTAGCTTCCTGTCTTTGACGAGGCCACTAGTGTCAGTGGCCCTCGGGTAAATTCAGGAATGAAAGCTTATTTATAAAGCTTGGTCATACTGAATACACAAAAGCAAAAACTTTTATATCAAGATTTACACGAGTAAATCAACCGTTGCAAGAAAAAGTGGTAACAATCTCAAGAAAATGACTGAAGCAGTGAGTGCAGTTTGATGTACCTTGTAAGACATTTATTTATTTATTATAAGAAACATCTAAAGTTATTCTGACCGAGCAACTTTTAAGTATAAAAAGTAGATGCTGTATACAGTAGTACCAGTACATCAAAGACAATGTATTCAGTATGAAAAGACAATACAAAGTTGAAGATACGCATAAATGCTTTGTAAGACTCGTGCATTTAAGTCACCCAAGAAAAATGGAAGTGAAGTTAAGGATCGTAGATGCATCAAGAGGCTTTATACATCAGCTCGACTGCGCACAAATTGGAGGACTCATTGACAGATTAACAGAATAAATAGGAGTCAAGACATGAACAGTTATATAAAACTATCAATCTGTAAAATATTGACAGCTTAGGCCACCACCTTCATAATATTATTATCTAGTAACATTTAAAGGCCTACTATATACATTGGTTCAAGTATGAAAAAGGAAGGTTTCAATTTATATCAGTCAAAA
Organism: Procambarus clarkii; assembly: GCF_040958095.1. NCBI lineage: Eukaryota > Metazoa > Arthropoda > Malacostraca > Decapoda > Cambaridae > Procambarus > Procambarus clarkii. The sequence continues at coordinate 28,805,985 of NC_091184.1, read as the reverse complement.
TTAGATTTATTTAGTAAAATAATATAGCATGTGCATCATTTATTACGCTAAATGTAAGAAGGAAAACCAAATAATTCTTGGACTTTTGGCTTTTAACCTGTATGCTTTAAAATTCTTATTTTTTAAATATAGATCTAATATCTGTATGGGTAAATGTAATCTTTAAAAACCATTTATCCTTTATTAAAAACTTGTACAAATTAATGATCAAATGACAACTGATCATTTACCAAATTCCAATCCTTACAATTATATTCTTGAAGGAGGAAGGCAAGAAAGAGTAAAGCAAGGATCCATTTAGCCAAGACTAATTCTAAGTACCAGGTTTCTGACCGTTACCATTTTCAATGACAAGTGTGACACGTTGAATGGCTGCATTAAACCAAGTGGCTGTCACTCTCCCTGTGAGGTATGTATCAACAGTTATTAAATTATATGACATACATCCAACTTACCAAGATGGTTAGTGGCATATACTGAAATACAAAAATAATGTGTTCTTTCCATTACATAAATAAATGGTAAAATTGTATGTGATTAAAGGTTCAATTATCTGGGAAGCAGTTAACCATAATTTTGATAAATAATAAAATACTGAAAGTGATATTTTTGTTTTGCAAACAGATCTGCTTAGATGGTAATGATCTTGGCTCCAAACCCAAGTGGCCCAAGTTTGATCCATCAGCCATTAAGGATGGTGGGGAGAGTTTCTCATCATAAGCTTGGAAGCTAGTCACTGCCCAATGTTACAAACTAGTCGCTCCCGTGTCAAGGCTCTGGGGAAGCTAACCTTTAACATCTAGGAAATATTATCCTACAAAAATTGGAGGAAAGTATCATGAAAAAATAAATTCACTGCTTGTTTATTTCTTCCAATGTCAGTATTATCACCCAAACAGAAGTTTAAATTTAATCTCATTATCTGTGACTACTAGATTTTGGTTGGCTAGGTCCCAGACAACTGAACCAATGGCATGCAAAGTGGACTACTTAATGTCAACTTTGTAATATAACATTGTTCAACAGCTGTGTCTGAAAAGTGAACAACATGCAAACCATTTCTCAGTGTGTAACAAAGCTTGCTGTAGCACCTCTGTCCAACCTAGACTCAACTTCCAAACAAGAAAATGACACTTATAATCACAAAGATCATTTGCGTATAAAATTTAAATTAACTCGAGAAACTTTATTTTAGCGGAGATAGTGATTGTTAAAAAAAAAATTCCTATCTATACTTTTTAAATCAATTAATACTTCCATTAGCTTATTATATAGAATATCTAGTGATACCTTATATATACATCACTAAAACTGCATCAAAGTGCATAACATTAATTAACATTTAAGTACTGTAACGAATATAAACAGAAAATACAGTACTGATAAGTTCCATTAAATCCTGATTTAAAATAAACTAATTATATATACAGTACTGTACCTTGATTCTGCTGCACATCTGCCACTTCAGGCAGTGCGTCACCTTGTTCAATGTCAAGTAATAGTCCATTCTCTCTATCCATCGCTGTTGAGTTTGCCGTTAGTTTTACTCTTGCCGTTTGGTGCTGGAGTAACAGCTTTGTGGAGATGACCAATGATGTCTGGATCAATTGCCTTACCAACTCTAAGTGACAAACATAAAAATGCAGGTTGCACATATACACATTAGTAATATTGTATACCATCCAATCAATTGTTATTCTTTTAGTCAAGTTCTGTGTTCTAAAACTATCCATTGTTTATTCTATAATAAAACTGCCATGAAGAGAACTTTACACCAACCTCAGAAAGACTTCATCCATAGTGGTCTGAGATGCACCATAGCTGGAAATCATTAGGTGTTTTTTCTGTTTTTCAAGTTCAAGGAATAAAGCTTCAAACTTTGCCACGTCAGCATTAGGAAGCACATAGGACAGTTCTGCTCCATTATTCTGATCCAGTTCAGCATCAGAAATGTGAGCTTGTAACACATCAGTTATGGCGCTCACATCACATCCCTTTTCTTTTACTATAATCAGACGATACCCAGCACCTGTAAGAATAAAGTTTTCATTGTTTAAAATAAACAAAGGGACAGCAACACTGATAGATACTAGCACAACATTATATGCTTCATGTTTTACAAAGAGCTATAACAGGCGATTAAAACAATAATTTCCTAACCATAATGCCTCTTTAAAAACAATGAAGAGCCACAACACTGAACAACACCATTTGCCATGATGGCAATTCTATCTCCGAGAAGATCAGCCTCTTCCATAAAGTGCGTCGTGAGAAGAATGGTACGTCCAGATCTTTCTTCTTGAAGTAAATCCCAGATAAGTCGCCGTGCTCCTGGATCCATGCCAGATGTGGGCTCGTCCAAGAAGACAACACGACTCCCACCACAGAGAGCAATACCAACAGAAAGTTTTCGCTTCATTCCTCCAGACAGGGTTTTTGCCTGACGAGAATAAATATTTTGGAGTTATGTTAAGGGCGCAGGTGCCCATCATATCCAGTATGTCTAATATGCTGGATACATAAGCTAATGTAGCTACTAGGGTTATTACAGAAAAAAAGTAAAACTTAAAATCTTATAAATATATAAGAATCCTTAACATACAATATAGCCACTTCTTCAACTTTGATTTAATTACGGTATAAACAAAGTATAGTAAGTGGATTCTTCTGGAGAAGTTTTAGATTTTTCAAACACAGCCAAAAGCATGGAACAAATATAGCTATAACCTCACCATGGCATGTCTCTTGTCTTGCAGCTTAAGCTTCTCTACCATGTTGTTCACTTCTGCATTCACTTTATCACTAGACAGTCCCTTCAACTGTGGACAAGACCCTCAGATTGTATATCACATCAATAACTTACACATATTTAACATACAATAGCTTTCTTGGTTAAAAATACATTGGTTACTAGTCTAAATATGTTGTATCAATTGGAAAACAATGACTAGGAAACATTGGCATAATGAATCCTAGAAAGAGCTGAGTAAATATGCTTGATTGGTTGGTTTGGTGGAGCTCTGGTGGTTGGCCATACCTTGAAATTGGTTAGTTATTTAATCCACTTGAGTGTATGAAAAGCTCATATTTGAGCAAGATACTCTGATATTCCCTAATGTAAGATTACTAAAGGCATCAGTGGGCACAATCATGAGAGTTAAGGTAACATTCTACACTGCTATACACTGCTATATACTTTACTGTAATACTAAATATATTAAAATATACTATACTGTACATTATTTCTCAGAGAAAGCATTGTTCAATTAAAGAAGTACTAGTCTTGGGAAGGGGGGGGAGGGTAATAAGTTAAGGAAGAGAAAATAAAAAGTTATGTACATAAAGTTGGGAACTCTTTTTTTCCTAATTAATTTATGTTATCATAAAATAGTTGGCATTTCTCTAAAGTTTAAAATAAATAGAAAAATAGATCAAGTCTATGATAATACAAAATACAGATAGAATGGGTTTACAGTTATGTGGATTATTTTTCTCGGAGATTCTCCAGGCATTATGAGCATGTGGGCCATCGCTATAAGCATATTCAAATAAGATTCTTCTGTATTTAAAACGGTCACAATTTTCACTGTTTTGCATTTGTACTGGACACAAGATGTCTAATAATATTATAGTCTCAAACATGCATACAAACAGAAGCCATGAACACAAATTTTTGTTTTAAAGGAACTCTTATAAGATGCATCTATTTTTAGCATGTGTTTCTTAAACAATATTGCAATTAAATAGCCATCAAATGTATACAAATCCAAATCTTCTGTCCATTAATTAAATATCACTATAATTTATTTAATAATATTATGAACATTGTATACTGTAGAGAAAATTAGATATCATACAGTACTTTATTCTCAATTACAAATTGATGAAGGGCACTCAATAGAACAAATGTTACTTATCTACAAATACTGCACTCTAATTCAATCTACAAAATAATCAATCGCCTACCTTACTAAAGAATTTAATGTGTTCAACAACTGTAAGCTCATCAAACAATACATCATGCTGTGGACACAAGCCCAAAGAATGTCGCACAGCCCCCATCTCTGACACTATGTCATAGCCTCCCACACGTGCTGTGCCCGATGTTGGAGGGTAAAGGCCTGTTGAAAATAATGTATAATTAGTCCTGTTAGTCTCTCCAGACCTGTCTATATGGTAAAAGGAGACAACATTGAAAGTTGAATGGAAAGCATTTGTCAATATTTTTCTGTTAACCTCCTTTTATATTTCTTTGTAGGATAATAGTTACATTTCCAGGATTTATAATGACCACTTTTAACACTTAAGAGGTACAATGTTTGGTAACTCACTTTTGTCAAGACTTAGAAAGTGACCAATCATAAAACTAGCTACGAGTGCAATGAAATACCTCTTTCTAGTTGCACCTCGGTAGCTAGCTGTACCGAGATAGCTCCACATGCAAGTCACATCACTCCTAAGGGTCAGTAATAGCACCAGAGACCAGAGCCAGAACCTGGCCCCCTTCCCTCACAGAAGTGCAGGGAGAAGGAGACTGATGTCACCCTCACAAAAGGAAACATCCAGAAAGGAAGCAAAGCAAAATGGACAGCTGCAAGGTCTACAGAGGAAAGAAACGAAAGTATCAAACGATTCCGCAAACAGTCCACCCAGTAGTCAGGCCGAACCAACTTGGTTACACCTAACCAGTGACAGGTAGCAGCACCACCAGTTCTGCTAGATTTGCATGTCAACATTCCTCGTTCCAGAATCCAGGGCAACAAATTGACATGCCTGGTAGGGGTAGAAGGACCAGGGAGCCATCATGATTCAATCAGCAAGGGACATTTCATTATATTCAATGCTGGTTTTCTGGAAAAATGAATGGTAGCACCCTATAGCTAGCTAACCACAGAAGAGAACAGTTACTTACCAGGAAGATAAGTGATACACCTTTGAAGAGGAGAGTAAGATGGGAAACCCAACCCAAATCAACACAAACCCAATGGGGACTAAGAACACTGACCAGGTATTGAGCCATCAGAACCTTGTTAGACCTCTCAAACCCCGAAGCCTGGCTATCAGTCAAAGATATGTTGGAAAACACCATGGTCAGTGCAGTAAATTTATGAACATCATGGGTCCGAGGGTAGAACAACAGTTTGGCTCGACTTAATGACACTGCCAACATCTGATAAACAAGTCTTGGAACACAGAATCAAGGAAACAGGATTCACAAAACAAAAATCTCCTGATACATTTTAGTGCAGGTAGCAACCAATAGTTGCAACTGGATACAAAAAATGATACACCACTGGCTGAACAAACTATGCATCAATAACCACAGGACCGATCCAGAAGCCATCACATTCTTTGACAGAAAAGGAAAAGACTGCAAATGAAGATACAGTCCACCAGAACTAAAGCAACAAAACTCCCACTTCCAGAGAAGAGAATGAGGATCCCCCAACCTGACAGTCAGAAGTGAAGACCAATAACAATAGAGCCTTGAAAAAGGCATCATGGACCAAGACCACCTGGGAGTTGATTAAGAAAGCTGGAGGCGAAAGAAAACACGAAACAATTTACAAAATGGTGCCGATGAATTATTAACAGTGATGAAAGACAACAACAGGTCTGCCAAAGCCATGCAATAGGAGGAAACAGTATTAGACATAAGAGAGTGATCTGGAAACAACAAAGGCATAAAGGTCAAAACTAGCAAAACTAAGATACAACAAGCAATGGAGATAGGTAAAAAAGACTAAGAAGAATATCAAGATATTTCCTACTGCTGTCACAATGAATGATGCAGGCGAGACTAACAGCTCAGCCATTTGCCCACCATGGAAATGGTGATAGACCAGTATCAAAATCTCCAGATGCAAAGATTGGAGAATGTCAAACTAGCGAGGAACATCTCCAGACTGATATGACGAGAGCCAGAGCCACGGAAAAATGCCCAGTTTGGACACCAGGCAACAAGAGCCAGAAACTAAGGCCAAGCCAATCCCCAAGGAGCAAGAAGATAACCATGCAATGAATTATAAATTATTATAATTATATTAATAAATTATAATAATTTGTAATATAATAAATTATTATTATTTTAGCTTGGCCCATACAAATCTCCATTCTGGATAAAACCTGAAGAAAGAGCTGAACTGGAGAGAAGATATAAATTAATCCCCTATCTTTATCTGACCAGCTGAAAGACAGGCACACAGAGCAAGTGCCTTACTATTAGGGAACAGAGCCACGTAGGGCAGGAGCCATCGGTTCCACATCAGTGCACAGAGGTCCAGCTTGGGGCAATTTAACATCTTGCATAATGTTATGACCCAGTTATGACAAGATACAGTATTATTTATATATATACAGTGTACTAACTTCGTAAATAAATTCTATAATTATGGTCATTCATGAATATAATGTCATTAATGTCATCATATTTAAGTGACCAAGTATATTTTGTCACTTTTAAAACATTGTATTCAATGTGTGTGCGTGTGTGTGTATGAACATCAGAGTATAAAATATTTCAAGGTTGTGTTGTATGTTTGGTACAATGTCAAATGAACTAACTACGAGAGAGAGAGAGAGAGAGAGAGAGAGAGAGAGAGAGAGGGACAGAGTGTGTTCTGGCCAGTGAGCGAGTGAGTGATTGATTGATTGATTGATTGATTTTGAGTGTGCAAGTGTGTGTGTGAGTCATGATTTCAAGGCAGCCAACCAAGTGATTGGTTATTAAAGGTGTTGTAATGATTTAATTATCATAATTTATTATTAATATTATATAAATGAACATGTGCATATTTTCCCATACAGTGAGTACTAGAGAATATGATTTTAAAGTTGTTATCAAGTGTACCCCGAGAGAGCTGCAAGTGTTATTGTTCAGCATAGTTGGTAAAGACCTAATATTACCTCTGGACTGTTTTTAGTGACCCCTCTTCACTGGTCTATGGTACAGAGGTTGGGTATAGACAAGTCTACTGGCCTTACATGGGAACATAATACAGAATCAATGGAAGGCCACATCGTTGAGGGTCTACTCGGTGGAAATGGGATGAAAGTGAGAGATACCATCTTTAAGAATGTTGTGGTTGGGATCTCGACAACATCAGGTTCGAGGAAAACGCGTTATATCCAACTGGAACCATATTCAAACCATTTCTGTCCTGCCTAGGAATCAATTATGAATGCAGTATATAGAGCATTCTTCTCAGCATGCTTTATGCACTTTTCATTACAGTATTAATGTGTCATGAACCTACAAATATTAAGGATATAGCTATCTATCTATCTAACTGTGTGGCTGACTGGGATGTAAAGTACACAATCCAAAATAGAGCAATGATATACCAAAGGACTGCAATGCCCAAATGTTGCAAGTTATTAGTTCTATTATAATAAATAAAATTATCTACACTTAAAATCCTTACTGTCATCATTGATTCTTTATAAATTATTATTATTATTATTATTGTTATTATTATTATTATTAGTGTATTACAATATTATAACTTACTATAAGGTCAAGCAGAATTCAAAGCTGACCTGTTAACATGGACATCGTTGTTGTCTTGCCAGCACCATTATGGCCCAGGAGTACTGTTATCTGGCCGTCATACATATTCAAAAACATGTTGTTTACAGCAACCTTATGACCTCGTGGAAACACCTGCAACAGGAGAGAAATTAATACACAATTATTTGACCAGTAAATCATTTACCATTTCCTGATAAATAATATAAACATACAAATTTTATTTAGCTAAAAGTACATATTTGAACATAAGCAACTTATGTTCACTTTTAGTGTTGGCCCCATTGATGTTATATTACCATATTACTAGTACTCTGTTCTGTTATGTTCCAAGCAAAATTTTTATGATAAGAGTCCAGTTGCTCTTCTGAACTACACCCTGTATTTCTGATCAGTTATTGATGTAAATAAACTACTGTACTATTGCTACAACTACTGACTTCATATTGTTATACTCTATGTTTGCCATCCTTTATGTATATATTAACATACCTTTATATATACTGTATATACATACTGTATATATAAAAAGGGGTACCACCTCTGGTGCAATTGTGGGGACGCATAACATCCGAGAAGGAAATAATGAACATTTATTTCTCACCTTGGTAAGACCTTCAACTTGCACTCCAGCACGTTTTCCCTGTGGCTCCTCTTCAAAGAGACTAGCATCTTGTGCAATAGGGTGGATTACACTGTGATGCAGATTCTCTCTCTGTCTCCCAATCCAATATGAACTCTGCAAAGCAAGAAACCACATTTGCTAATAGTAGTATATTTATACCACAATATTATTACCGATCTCTTTGAGCTTGACGCACATTATTGTTAGCACGAGTATCACTTCCACCCTAATATTTTCACCTTAAACCAAGATGCTGGTTCAGCATCTTCAGCAGCTCTGCTTCAGCAATTTTCTCTTCCCTAGGATGCAACCCCACAACAAGCTGACTAACTCCTGGATACCTGCTTACTTGTAGATGAACATGGGCATTAGGTGATAGGAAATGTGCCCAACCATTTCTGTCCCACCTGGGATTCGAACTCTGAATTCTCGATTGAGAGTTGAGAACGAACTCGACTGTTCTACGGGGACCCTCACTGTACTACCACTCATTAATGTACTACTGCACATTAATGATGATCATTAATTATTATTATTTATTATTATTATTACTCATTATGGCCAATGGGTGGATAGATTTTCTACCCATTCCTCGTGTATCCTCATTCACTGGGTAAATTATGGATTAAAACTTCAGTTGCTTTCCATGTCTTGACAGTTTTTCCTTGTGACCTTTTGGAGGGCAGGGGTACTTGTTGTGGCCTACTAGCACTTTTCTTGGCTGAGTCAGGTTGTCCTTAGGCCATGCCTCTGAGAAACGGTCAGACAGCCAGCTCTCCTCCCTCTTACGACAAGCTAGCTGGTTTGTGTATGATTACAGATGTTGTTTCTTATCTTCTATCTCATTCTATTGATCCTTCTTTCCATCAAAATGTAACGGAAAAGTGTAATACACTTGCACTATATTGTAGTTGTGAGTAGATGTGTAGGTGTGTGTTTGTGTGGTGTGCATGTTTAGTAGGAGTGTGAGGTGCTCAAGCGAGGCATTAAATGTGTCGCCCTTGTATCAGAAGTACTTTCAACAAAGGAAGCCTTGTTCTGGCTTGCCAGCCTGGATGAGAGTACACCCTTCCACTAGCCGTGGTGGACATTTAAGTTACAGTGGAGCCTTACAACAGAGAGGATACCAGCCAGTTCCACCCCTGCCCCTAAAGTTGACCCCTGGTGGTGGGGGCCAGACATTCCCTGTGGGTGAAGATCTAGATTCAGAGGTAAGAGTGTCAGTAATGCATTATCTTGACTAAAATAAGGGTTTGGTGAATAAGTGTAGTCTGAGTCAGTAAGCAAGTATGGTTGAGGGTGTGTGGAGTAATTGTATGCCCCCACCCCTTTTTAATCAATTCCAGTGTTAAGGAATAAATACAGTGAGTGTTTAAAGATTTCATTGTTTAACTAGTAAATTTTTAAGTGTTTGGTAAATAAAGTGCTCTCTGAAACTGTATACAAGGAGTTTTGTTCATCCCCTTTATTGATGTCCCATAGAATAAAACCAGAAGGTAGTAATGAGCACTGTTTTCTTAAGTAAAACTAGTGGAGTTAAAATGGGTTTTCACTAGGGAGCTAGGATTGTAAGGATTGGCGAGAGCTGCGTAGAGTGTGGTCACTTTCCTCACTGTCACCCCAAGGCAGCACCCTCCACACCATGGGCTATGTGCAGTGTGTGCACTCAGTAAATTTATTAAGCAGTTTTCCCTGTCACATTGCTTAGCATGTGTGAAGATCTTCGAGTGACAGGGTGGTGGAAACATTTAGTATTAAGTAGCTCTTAAGCTCGCTCGCTCTCTCTCTATATATATATATATATTCCTATTATCCTCTTTCCTCCTCTCCTCTCCTCCTGACTCCCATTCTCTTCCCCATTTTCTATTCGCTCCCTACTAGTCTTCCAATAACCTCCACTGTTTATCCATTCCTCACTCACTCCTCCTCCTTCTCCTCTTCCCTAATTTCTTACCCTTTCTTCCTTACTCTCTCTTCCTTCTCCCCACTAAGGAGCTGTAGAGTGGTAGAGACAGAGGTTAACAGTTGGGAATTTTACAAAATAGAATTATTGAAGAGGCATTTTAAAGCTAGACGAGATTACAAAGATATTTTACAGTGTGCTATGCCAACAAAGGTTCCAATTTTACAGTACATATAATATTTCCATTATTTTATGTATCAACATTTTTTTAACCAAGAAAAAACTGTATCGTACTTCCCCGTGAAATTTTGAACATTTTAAAAAACTATTTTACACAACGTCTGTGAAAACAAAATTTTCCATAAATTCAGAGTCTTACTGTAGCTTCCTTATACATAAAGATATATGAATTATACCATGCAGAATGAGAAATGCTCATCAACACATACAAAAAGAAATACTGTACATACAAAGAAAAAAAATCTTCATTAATTCACATACCAGAAATGGAAAATACCAAGGCAGTGGTACTCCAAATTCTCCAGGCCACACAGCTTCAATGTACCATGTCAAGAATGAGAAGACAACAACGTCCAAGATCAGCATACCAAACACGTGAGCCAGAGTAAAAGAGTCGTCAGGCGAGACCCCACTGAAGAGGAGATTCCACTGTATGCCCGAGCCAGTACCTTCAAACATGGAAGTAAGCTGGCACCCAAGACTCATAGCAGTATTGGAGAGAAGGCAAAGCATGATCTTGTTAGTGAATGTGAGGGTGGCATAACGTGGCCGGAGTATCATGTACGGGACATACGTGAAGAACCACACCAGGCCAGTAGCTGCTGCTGCACTATTGGCTGCAAGTAAAGAAAGATTTTAGAACCGATTTAAAAATAATAAGGATTTTGATTAACATGGACACTGATATATAAATTTATCTACCAATTTTTGTTTGTATAACTTCTGTTTACACAGGGTCAGCAAAACCAATCAAGGTTTATAGTAATCTTCAGAATTAAGAATTAAATTGACAAATGTTTCCAAGGCATTTTCTGCCTGCTACTTTTATTCCTTTTTCATACAAAATTTAACTGATCAAGTACAATGCAGTCTATCATTCCATTCAAGTACAGTATAACTTCAACTATGTTAAGGATTAATATTTAAAAACTTCATGCAAATTTCTACAGATGCTCTGACATTATAATCAAGAGTGAATACCAAAGAATACTAAACAGGTGAATGAAAATGGGGTGTAAAATAACTTTTTTATCTCTACTATAGTGAACTTAGTGTTTTATATAGAGAAGGATCTTAGTGTAGCACAGTTTTGCTACATACAGTGTATTGGAATTCTCCTATATGAGGCAAAATCACTACTGTTTTACTCAATGTCAGAATGTTGGAAAATATACAGATTAGGTACTATTCATGATTCAGATAAGGAATGCAAAACATTTAATATTAATTGCTCCTTCTGAAGATGTATTAATATACGAAAGTACTTAAGGAAATTCCTGTTTCAATTTTCCTCCGTGGTCTGACACCGTCACATTTTTAATCACGTGTTTATTTTCGTGACATACACACATTTAATATTAATATATAAATTAATTTGTTTTATATAAACAGTAATTACTTGAAATATTTTACACTACCTTTTGAGAAGAGTGTAGAGAGGAAGAAGGCAAAACTAATGGAGCAGGTTGTATACAGGAGAAGAAACACAAACACTAGAGACGGGTCACTCTTGCTCAGCACCGCCAGGCTTCCCGCTCCATGCCTGTGTGGTGAAGCTTAGTAGTTGCCACAAATTTCCTCTTACATATTACTTATAAATAACTTTCCGTAATTTGTATGGCACACCAGATCACAGTACTTCCTTTAGATTATTTTATGTACCATTACATATATTCACAAAGTTGCAAATTATAAAAGAACTTGTGCAGATAATGGTAACTGTTTTCTAAGGTATGTATATGAAGACTGTGCATACAGATTAAAATAAATGTCACCAAGTGTTTATGAAAATGACATTTCTAAGCAGACCCTCTTGGTTGCCCCTTTAAGGTAAGAACAACTGTAATAAGGGTGAACATTATGCAGTCAAACAGCGTTTTTCCATTTATTGAACAGCATCATAGGGAAATTTTAAAATATCACCTGCTTAATAGTGCAGTGGTATTAAAATATTAAGAAATATTTATAAACTTTAATGGAAGAGCACCAGTTGTTCTGGAATACTGTGCTGTGCTCACAATGTCAGTGGCATATCTAGGGAAAATAGTGCCTATGGCAAGTCCTGAAATTGTGACCCTGTCCAAACATCTAACACCCATTTCTGGGATAACTTTACCATAATATCTACTCAAAAATACTAGTTCAGTTCATTAATCTTTTAAATGATAAATTATGGCACTACATGAAAATGACAACTGCAACTTCCTTGCTTTCACCGATGCACATTGGTCTATGATATAGTCAAAGATCATACATGAAGAAAATTATTTTTTCCACTATCCAAGGATAGCTTATCTGACTTTATATTAAAGTGCTCAGTGCTTCAAGTGGTTCCCAGAACACTTGCACATCCTAGATGCACCAATGCACAATGTACACACAATGTTGGAGCTGAAAATGGAATTCTGTTCTGTAATTGACTTACCAGTGTATACAGAGAAGGATGGTGATAAATGCTGTAGTTGTAGCCAAGAACATGAAAGATTTAATAAACCAGGCAGACCAATGTAACCAGTTTTGTAAACCCATCATTTTCATAGATTCCTGAAAAATTTGTTGCAGAATTTAAATATTTAAATGCCTGTACAAAAATACACATTTAAATTAATAATGGTAATTTGATTTGTAAACAATAAATTTAGACATCATAACAATAGAACAGGTCAAATTAACACCTTACATATTCCTGAAATGTAACTAGTCCTAGGATGAACTATTACCCCTCTTAGGTAGAATACATAATACTGTACACATAAATCACAATATGATCTGAGAAAATATTAAGATGATGTAATGGGACAGAACCTGTGTCCTTGGACTCCCTAGATATGCACACTACCCACTGTACCATGACGGGTTTAAAAATATCTGAACCCGAGGTTCAAATCAGACTTACTTTGAGTGTTACAAGACGCATACCCACACTCTAGTGTAGGTAGCATATCTGGGAAGTCCAGAGATGCAAGTTCTATCCCATTACTGTGCTTGAATGTTTTCTCATAGGTACATCACATTAATGCAATTTCATCATACAATGAGAGGGATGAAAGGTGGGGAGCCTTACTGGGTGCAGCAGTGGGATTGGGTGGTTATAGAATAGGAGCTGCCTCGTATGGGCCAATAGGCCTTCTGCAGTTACCTTTGTTCTTATGTTCTTATGTTCTTATGTTCAGTCAGAAAAGCTAACCAAACTCTTGGGATAATCAAGCGTACTTTTGACTTAAAGGAAAAGAAGGTGATGGTTCAACTGTATAAATTTCTGGTGCATTTCGATTACTACATCCTTGCATGAGACCTCATTTTCAGAAGGACGTAGCTGCTCTGGAGAAAGTGCAACACCGGCAACAAAAATCTTTCCAGAGCGGTCATCTCTCAAATCAGGAATGCTTGAAGGCCACAGGGTTAACAACACTGCAAACCAGGCATGACAGGGCAGATCTCATTGAACCTTTTAAAATACTGAACAAGTTAAGAGAATGTTGATCGGGACATTCTTCAGAAGGTCAAATGTAACACAAACAAGGAGCAACGGTTTCAAGCTCAACAAGCCACAGTGTAGGACTGAAAACATGATTTTTACCCAAAGGGTTATCGACCCATGGAACTGCCTACTTGTCGAAGCTGTAACTGCCAAAACCGTGTCAAGTTTTAAAATGCAGCATACCTGGAAAAGATCATCAAGGCAAATGGGAGGGGGGGGGGAAACTTCGACAAGCTGCCCACTTCCTGTCTTCGTCGAGGCCACTAGGGTTAGTGGCCCTCGGGTAAATCAGGTAAATTATTACCTATGCCCATGTGAAACCAGCCATCTCATTCTCGGTTCAAAATTTCAAAATTTAGCTGGAAAAAATTCTCAGGAATGATGCAGGGATCTTTAAGACACATCTATCCCCAATGAGGCCACTAGGAGATGGTGGCCCTAGAGTAAATTCTGGTAAATACAACCCCAGCTGGGTTAGCACACATGAATGCATGAACTAACAAAAATGTATAACTAAGATGTGAAAATTAAAGAAGAACTTATCCGACGCCTCTAGGTGTTGGCATTACAGATGCCAACAGCAAGTGAGCCAAGAATTTTCTTTTTGAAGTATTCATGGGAGGGTTGTGGATTATGGGGCATTTTGTATTTCATAAAACAAGAATAACTATAGAAATGATGAAAATGATAAAGAGAAAAACTTGTACAAAATTGGAATAGAAACAGTGACAATAAACTAAATATTTTAAAGTAGTGAGAGAAAAAGACTCCAAGACCTGTGACATTCAAGCTGGTTCAAGAGATATTTATATGGTTCATAACCAACAATGTTGGCATGCACTTAAATTTCTGCTGCCAACATATTTTTAGTTAATACAGTGCTTCCTGAGATGCAGTATCAAACAAAGTATTTTTAGAGTCAACTTATAAATAAACATCTCTTAAATCATACCATAGGTTATTTCAAAATGATCGATTAATTTTTTATTCCAACTGAAACGGCAATAATTTTTTCAACCACTTGTTCTGCGCAGAGCGCCCTAAGATGCTCCGAGTTATGCATTTTTTTTTTTTTAATTAAGCTGTAATTTAACGTTTTTTTTTAATGTTTTCATCATTCTTTGTATTTTGAAATGAAAATGGTTGAGTTTGGAAACATTTTGACATTAACTTTACCTGAACATTTATAAAAACAAAAATGTGTCTTTGACAATTGCACTATGAAGTTTCTGCCGAAAACAGGTTGCGGTGGTTAGATAGCCGAGGACTGGCGGTTTTACTGTAACTACTGTATCATTACACCGTGCGAGCAAAAGACACCACTCATTCAACCAAAGGTAAGGAATATGTTATAGTTACCTTCAGTTTTTTTTCTTTCTCATACACAACGCTCTTGACAATGTTGATAGCGGGATAAATATATGATACGAGAAGAACAAATGGCAACCATGCCTGTAATGCCACCAGATAATTGTCATCTATGAAGGCTGGGTATGGCATTCGCTGCATTTGTACTGCATAAAAACCTGTGGACAAGGATTTGAGACTTAGCTATGCAACAATACTAGATGAATTGCTCAAAGAAATTTTTTTTACAAAAAAATATTATCAAGATTATCTCTTAGGTCATCATTAAGATGACAAGACAAATTCAAGTACAATACTGCCTGTTACTAGCTGAAGTTTTTCAGGTATAAAATACTCAAAATTTATCTAGATATGACAATTCTTATTTATGTGCAAAAGATAAAGATATACAGTGTTGTGTCAGTACTGTATTGTATGGTATACCACAATTGTGGACAGGGAAAGTGCTAGGCTTATTGAGATGCCTGTGACCAAGGATGAGACCGAGTCCACAGTCACCCACTTAGTGCTGGCCTTAACATTTCTGATCGAGTGATGCAGAAATCTGCATCATTCGGTCAGTGGAAATCATCCACTGTATTATGCCATAATGAGTAATTATGTGAACAGATCATGTACAAATTTTGTGCAAAGTAAGAAAACAAAATAATTGTAAAAAGCTTTAAATTTGACTTGTACATACAGTAAATAGGGAATATAAACAGGATGAAATATTTTCAAGTAGACAAATGCTATGTAATAAAAATGAAGAGCAATGGGAACTGGTACTTTAGGGTTATAGATTTTGTGTAACAGGATTCTAAGGAAATCGGATACAGAAAGAAAGTAGAGGCGACTTACAAATTACAAGTTATTACAAAATCTATGAAAAAAACTGCCAGCATTGTGTGCAATTTTCTCCCATTAGCATTTGTGTAATTTTCTGATGAAAACATCTCTTATAATGACTCTTGGGTCCTTTCTGTATATGAATTCCTTAGAATTTTATCACAATCTATAAAATGGATATAAAAGGTAGACAGTTAAAAAACTATCAGGTGGTGGTGTATGCTACAGTAACTAAGATTGTAAATTATTTATGATAAAGCAGGCAAACAAGCCAAGATAACATGACCATAGGTCTTCCTGAAACTGTAAATAGGTTTTAATAGAAACATACTAGACAACTACTGAGTATACTTACGATCAGGGTTTAAGCCACTAAAATATTCTGCAATGCTCATGTCAACTGCATGTTGAATAGCCAAAAATCCTTCATCATAGTAGCCTGGAGAGAGAACACTATTGTAATAAATTTAACATAACCAAGGTTGATGAAGCAAACAGCATCTCCATCTTCAATGTGGTAACCAAACGTAAATAATACTGAAGGAAGTACAACACCCACAACTGTCTCAAATGCAGCAAGCACTATTTACAACCACCAAGACATAGGCAGTACTAGGCAACATAAAACTGTATAGCTAGTTATAATTAAGAAAGTCCAATACAGTGTACAGTATACAATAAGACCTACTTATATACTTTTTTGGTCTAAATTTAAAACTTGTCTGATAAAGGAATATGAGATTGCCAAATGTTATCATGAATGTTTGCTATTACACTACTACCATAATAATATTAATTTGAAGACATAGGTAAATTTAAAGATAAGTGAGAGCTTCCTCCAATGTACATACATATAGTGAAGAACTGCATAGTGTCCTGCTCTATGAGAGGTTATCCATTTTATAACATTACCAGATGTCATTACAATTACGTTATATTATTACTATAACTAAATACATATACTGTATGTAGCTTGAATATAAGGGGAATTGAAATGCTAAATTTGCTAATTAGTAACCTCTTATATGCCTCATCTTCTAGGCAAGTTACTAGAGTTTGATAATTGACAATATTTTTAAATTCCCTCTAATATAATTTTTTTTTTGTCTTAGCAGCGCAAGACAGCCCGAGTGTTAGCAGTGCGATATAAAAAATCTATTAGCAGTGTCAGATAAAAAGTTATGTTATCAGCGCTATATAACAGCTTCTCTCTCTTAACAGTGTCAGATAAAAAAAAATTACAAGTGCATCACGTAAGTTTTTCTGCTATAAGTGCCATATAGTTTTTTTTTGTTAGAAGTGCCATATAGCAGTTTTTATGATGGTACCAGATACAGGTTTTCCTGTTAGCAGTGCCAGAAAATGTTCCACTTAGCAGTGCCAGATAATTGTTTTACTGTTCTTGTATTCTGATAACCAATCATTTTTGAAGAAACAATGTGCACCAATATTTGTGATGATATAAATAATGGAAGCATGGATGTTAAAATGCTTATTGACAATGAAAAATATATAAATACCATACATAAAATTTATATTGTAATCATACCACAATTTATATAAAATTATTATTATTATTATTTTCAGTATTATTAAGTCCAGCAAAATCCCAGCTCTCAGAGGAAGTTAACTCAGTGGGATACAAATTTAGCATTTTTTTTACTCATTCCGTGCATCTTTTGCTTTTATGCAAGCAAATTGTATAAATTTTATGCAAATTTATGCAAATTTTGTGTCAATAAAAATTATCAATACCCAAAAATGTAAACAATTTAAGCATAAAATTAAAACCCAACAGCAAAACATGGCATTCAAACTCTTATTTCTCATACTGATTAGTGCATCTGAGAGAAATCTTAATTTCACTCCCAAATATGGATATCCAACCAATATAAACAGATTGCTGTATATCATGAACTCCGGAATTTAATGAGCATAACATTGTGTATGAATGAGACAATTTTAGCAAGAGTCCATAAAGCTTACCAGGTCTTCCACCATTATTCTTGTCCCGGTCTCGTGGACCTGGAACTTGGAAGAGTGGATACGAGAGCTCTGTGTACCACTGAGGTGGAGGAAGAAAGGGATTCCTTTTTTCAGAACTCCGCAATGAGCCTTTCAATCGGATTTTGTACTGTAATGAAAATTAAATGAAAACAATGTAAACAAAATGCAAAACTGCTAAAAGAAAACTTTCAATACTGTAATAATCTATCAATCGTTTATTATTCTTTATTAGCTTATTTCTTCAAGTAATCTGCATTTAGAATGTTGTTTCATGCAACACCTTTC
Organism: Procambarus clarkii; assembly: GCF_040958095.1. Classification (NCBI taxonomy): domain Eukaryota; kingdom Metazoa; phylum Arthropoda; class Malacostraca; order Decapoda; family Cambaridae; genus Procambarus; species Procambarus clarkii. Next base: position 28,787,720 of record NC_091184.1, on the reverse strand, counting down.
CTAAACAATTCAGGAACATTTACACGTTTGAAACATTGCCTGGGCTTTACAAAAATGTTGTTTGCTAGAAATGTAATAAAAATTATTGAGAGAGAGACCCTTGTGATGTGCATAACCCAGGACAGACATGTAAATAGCAGTGTTATATGTTGAAAAATAGTCTGGAAGTTGAAGGGGGGAGACCTCTGTACTGGTCGAGGGGAGGAGGGCCTTGCATTGGTCAAGGGGATGGGGTCCCTGCACTAGTCAAGGAGGGCCTCTTGCACTAGTCTAAGGAGGGTAGGGCCCTGCACTAGTCAAGGGTGCAGGGGGGGGGGTCCCTGCATTAGTCAAGGGGGCCCCTGCACTAGTCAAGAGGGGCCTGTTTCAAAGGCTCTGCAACTTGTCTTTCGAATATGAAATTTGCCCATATGATTGGAAATTTTCTTCTGTCTTTACTTCTTTTTTTACCACCATCAGGTAAAACTCCTTAGCCACTAAAGTTTGGGTATAGACCTGCAATATCATTATCAGGTAGCACCTAACAGATAATTAACAAAGGTCAGATACTGATTGTAGTCCACTTTATTGTGCATTTCTCCTCACCCTCCTCTTGTTGCTTGCCACCAACACTCCCAGCAATTTTGTCATTAGCAAACTCCTAATTGGGGCTCTGGTAGTACAGTTGGGTTTGTTGTCGACTCATAATCAGGAATTCTGGTTTTAAATCCCGGGTGGGACAGGAATCATTCGGCACGTTTCCTATCACCCAATGCATCTGTTCACTTTGCAGTAAATAGGTACCCAGGAGTTAGTTGGTTTGTTGTGAGGCTGCATCTTTGAGATGGTCAGTAGTTTGACATTATCGCAGCAGAATCCTAGATTGCTATCTGTTTACACAAGCAATGCTGTCACCTGGGTAGAGGTAGTGACCAGATGAGCAACTAGCAGATGGTACAGTACTTAGTATTAACACAGCAATATTTAGCAGTTCCTTTTCAATCCACATACAATATCAAATTACTTGAAAGAGGATATTTAAGTAAGTAAATATACCATCTGAGGTCACTTAGGGCTTGAATGAGAATTCTCCAGTTTTTCCTTTTACCAATAGTGTATATGACACATCACAAATGATTTAAAAAGATCCTCGCTGTGATGAGAGTGATGAAGCACCCACTGACCCTGGCTGGAGTCCACACCAACTCCTGGGAAAGTGGGACTCTTGTCTAAAGGAGGACCACATGTTGTAAGCTCAGAAATACAATCAAGTATTGCAACAACTCACATTTAATTTTTCAGGAAGAATATCGTCTTCAGGAAATGCATTGGTGAACACAACACCTCCCAGAACGTCCTCAATAGAATCTTCATCATTCTTCTTAGAGAATCTGGTGAGGTATTTCACCAGCTCTTCTTCAGTTGAAAAACCAAAGCCTGCTAAACACAAATATTGTCAGATATATTCTACAGATTCTTTTCATTTAAAGATACAGTACTCCAATAAACATAATATTTATTAGGTACAAGTACAGTAATTTCTATTTATTAAATTTACCTGAAACTGATACAGACACACAAGTTTCAGAGACAGTAAATGATATTATGATGCTAAATACAGAGAAGCAATAAAGGCAAATGTAAATACAATATAAAATATAATTTAAGGGAAGAGCAAGCTACAAGAATACATTCATATTTGTGGATGTACTGTAAACACCTTTAAAATACATTTAAAGGTTTCAAATGAACAAATTTAATGTGTTATGAAAGCATTTGGCCCTTCTGAGGCAGAGAAAAAGTATAAAAAAAATTTAAAAATTAAATACCCGGTATAATGAAATTTGATAGCATATTGTTTAAGAACGAATTTATATGTATACTGTATCTTTTGTATATGAGCCTAGAGAGGAATTTGAGGCATTATTATATATATATTTAACCATCAAGAGAGATTTGCATGGTACATTTATCGACTAGGAACCCCACCTTCAATATCAACACTGAGTCTCTTTGTCACTATGGACATCAACTTGTGTACAGCTGTGTTATTGGGCGAGTATGCTAGTGGCCAGATAGTGTCTCCTGAAAGACACATTAATAATTAGAGACCTGAATAAACAAAGATAACAACACCACCAACATAACTTTTATAAATGCAGTATGTACATACAGTATATATCATTACTACATATAATTTTCATATACTGAACTATGCTATATACAGTATAACTTACCCCAAAAATCAAAAAAATCTAAAAACCTCTTCTTCCTGTGCTTTGATTTTTTTAATTTTTCCAAGTATTTCTTGTACTGAGAGTGATTTGATAGAAGGGACTTTTGTAGCCCTGATGGATATGAAAGACTTTTCGAGTTCAAAACATGCAATGATCTTCTGCGTCGATCTAGTGAATCGCCAAATATTTCCTTTGATAGGCCATCAAAAAAGCCACCACCATCCTTTGGCCTGAAAATTTAGTTATATAAAATGGAGTGAGTATAAGAGAAATTTAAAAAGTGAAAAGACTAGAAGCAAGATTTTTAATGTTAGTGTTAGATAAATACACCACTGTTGGACAGATACAGCACTTTTCTGGTGCTCTTGTTAATGTGGTGTGGCTGGTAATGTAATTGGTCAGGGAGGTTTATATCACCTCCCTGACCAAAACAGAAAATATGCACACAGGAGAGAATGAGATGATGGGCGAGATCAGAAGCAACTGAATGGTCCAGCCTAGAAAGCCGATTTTCATGTCGACTCAAAAAGCTATTTCCAAGTAATCACATTCGGTTGCTTCCTTGAGCAAGCCTCTATTACAGATGCCATAACCAGAAAAAAAAAGAATTCCAAATAAGGGAAGGTATTTACCTTTGATGCAGAGGTGTCAAGGAAATGTGTAGCCCATACTCACCAGAAAAGGAGGCTGATATAGACAGGTACACTGTACTGTTATTGCACAAGACAAAGGCCTTCATGTGGACAGATAACCAATCATAGTATCACACACTGGCAGTGAAAGTGATAAAATCTTGGCAAATACTGTGCCACTGTATTAGAGCACTGTAACCTCTTGCTAAAATCTCTGACAGACAACATTGCTGAAAAGGAAACCTTGCAGGTGAATCTACGCAAATCAAGAGTATAGTGGTGAGAACTGAGCAAATGCAAGTTTTACCACCCTACAAAGTAATTAGGAAAACAGAGCCTAGGAGCATGTAAGCATTATACAAGGATGAAAAAATACATTGTCCAATTAAACCATGATGGAAGGCATTCAAATATCTATAAAGTAAAGCCATCAGACAGAGGAAAATCTCTCGGATGGCAAGAAACCCTATCAAAAAACAAGGCAGGCTCAAGAGATGCATGGCAATGGTGAACATGGAAAGGAGGCCTTACTATGTTTAAGGAAAGGAGGATTAGAGATGTCAACAGTGACACCTAGCTGAAGCAGGTACTGTATTACAGCATCTCAGTCAGAGGAAAGATAAATTTTCTCCCACTGGATTTCGAGATGCATGGGCATTCACTGCAAATACCAAGCGAATGTGGAAAGAAGCCTCATCAACAGTTTGCCCGACGGATGCCATGAGGATCACCTAGGGAAGGGCACACAAGGCACATCCATTGGAATCGGGTCTTTATCAACTCCTATGGAATTCAAAGTGGTTAGAACAGGAAACTCAAGAGTGAACTCACTGCTGCAAACCACTGATGCCTGAACTTAATGTACAGGCCTAGAAACCCCAAGGGTCCCAACACAAAGTCTCATTAATCACACACAAGTGAAAAAGTATATATGTATATATATATATATATATATATATGTGTATATATATATATATATATATTTATATTTATATATATATTTATATATATTTATATTTATATATATATATATATATATTTATATATATATATATATATATATATATATATATATATACATACATTATAGACTGTACTGTTCATAGTATAGTATAGGCCACTCTGCCAGAAACACTTTCATTGGATGAAAAACTCTACTTAACTTTCAATTTTGTTTCTGCCTGCTTAACTGTGCACAAACAGTTAACAGCACAAACAGTGACCTTCACTGGAGTTGGTGCTTCCACCTTGGTAGGTAATTGATTTGGCAAGGAAGTAGACAAATTAGCAATTTATGAGGCCTTACTTGGTATTCATTTGTGAAACCAGGTGAACTTCTGGTAGGGCTTCGAGTCTTTACGAATCTACCTCCAACAGTAACTCGAGGTTGAATCGTGCTCTTCTCTAGTGCCTCCCTAGCACCTAATGTGGCCCTTTAGGGAGCTTTTCAAAACATCTCTAAGACACTGGTGTTTGAGTGTCATCCTACCTATGATACATCAGATTCTTACCTTAGTGAACAACAAAATGTGACGGCTCAAAAAGTCTAATGATTTCTTAATGTGAAGTAACATTTTACAGAGATAAAGTTGTACTTATGTATTGTATACATTCAATAAATCTGAAGAATCAGTACTGAGAAAATATAACAAAAAAATATATTGAATCAATATTGGAAAAATATTCCCATATTTAAGTCGTGATCTAATAATGTCAGCATTAATGATTTGCATGAAGAGAAAATAGCTATTTATTACAACGGTAACTCACACCTAAATTTGTCGGTAATTCAGAAATGCTGAATGGTTCGTAGAAAGTGGGGTTAGGGATGACGCCGTACGGTGCTAGGTCCCGAATAATAACCAGGAGGACGCAAAACACCACAGGGAGAAAAACCTCAACCACAGTCTGAATCTGTCAAGAGATAATGTTCCAGCTTTAGCCTGTTCTTAGCCACCATCTGAATCTAAAGAAAATGTTTTCCACTCATTCTTCAACCTATCCTTCTCTATCCTTATTCAGTACATCTTTCTTATTCACTATACAGTCCCTCATCCTCATTGTATCCATCATCATTTTCCTCATTCATTCTTATTTACTTACACTATCCTTCTCCTTACCATATCTCAAACAGAATCAATCTTCCTGTCTTTATTTTCCTTCCTCACTATCCTGCTTCCTTGCACTTCATTCTTGATACTTCATCACCTTTCAGTCAAATAACTAATTAGCTTTCTCCTATCTCTCTCTTCAGTTGTCCAAACGAACTTAAAACAGTCTTCATTATCAACTACTGTACTCCATATTCCTGCTATGTGATATACTTAACAACAACTTCAAAACTCAAACACTTTATTATACCTTGCATGTGCAACCCACTGGCCTATGGTCACAAGGCTATTTTTACAAAAATGTGTGATCAACCTGATCTTGAATGTTATTAGACATTGGAACATTCTCATGTTTTATTTAAAATTTGTTAGTGAAGTCTGTAGGTCAACACAGGTAGCTCCTAATCACACTGTATGTAACCCTTCATTTAGCAGCACAATGATGTATACCTAAATTTTTTAATATCCACAAAATATACATGCATAATAGTGTACACAAATAGGAATACCTTTTTTCGGCGTTGTAGCATCCAGTTCTTCCACAGAAGTAGCCAGAATTTATGTAAGCCTGATGTACCACTTCCCATTTTCTGCTTCCCTACCCACCCCTGAAATAAAATGCCATCAATACAAAATCAACGAATTTGTAATCATTTAAAAATTCAATGAATAGGTTTAAACAAATAAATATACATACATACATATGCACACACACACACACGCACACACACACATTATATATGTACTGTATATTATTGATTGCGACAAAATGGCGAGATCAATGAATCTAGTGTGATTCTTCATTTTTCTCAAATTTTTCTTCACTTAAGAAAGAAGTTGATAAATTAACTCGCTGAAGTTCATTTTTACAGTTTTATTTGGCCCGATGCAAAAGGAATGAGGCTTGTCAACTCTTGTTAACATTGTCAAAGGCAGAGTTTGAATGATTACAAAGATTGATTGATGAAGATTAAGCCACCCAAGCGGTGGCACGGGCATGAATAGCCCCATAATGATTACAAAGTTTCATGTTGCATGATATATACCCATGGACGAGGTGAAGGTAAAGCACCTCGCTTATTAGGTCCATTGTATCTTGTCATCCTCTGAATTCTCCTGCCAAAAATGCAGGACCAAAAATCAACAATATTCCTTTTAAATGTATAACTTACTTTGAATATACTTTCCAGTGACTTAATTAATCTGATATACTGTACTTTGTTTTCATATAAATAAATAAAAATAGTTGGCAACTTTCCAGTACTGTATTGTCACCATTTTTTGCATTGTCATCAGCAACTTAAAAGTTAAACACACTGAATACTTCGTTGTCCAATTTTAAATAAAAGTTTAAAATGTAGCTAAAGAAATAAGATTTCTTATGGTAATAAAAAATTAACATAATTCTAGTGTGTCTAGAATAGGAAAATATTATTCCTATTCCTAGATTCATATAGAAAAGGATTCTAGTGTCTAGATAGGAAAACAATTTTTTTTTTTTTTTTTTTTTTTTTTTTTTTCATTCCATGTAATCTGTTATCATTTTTTTGTCTATAAATTTTGCAAGTATTTACCTCCTTAAAATTTTCTTAGATTAAGGACCTGCCCGAAACGCTGCGCGTGCTAGTGGCTTTACAAGACTGTAATTACCATAATTGTATCCTCACATTCCTTATGTACATTCTTGTATATGCATAAATAAATAAATAAATAAAACAATGGGTCATTGTAGACACAACAATGGTCGTGGGTTATACATAGTTTGTGGTCAAAACTGCAAATACAGAATTTTATTACCAGCTCACTTTACCGGATGATTAGCAACCAAGAACTTTATTTTGAAAATTTTTAAGACAGTAAATTATATAATTTATTTTGTTCCTTTATTATTTACCCCATATAATTAATTCATTGTGTCAGGCCACAGAAAGCCAGAGTGTATTCATATACGTTTTTGGCTTTTATTGAGGTCCCCCCTCCCCCCTCCAAGACCAAATTACTGACCCCACCCAGGATGAAACCCCATAACAAGCCGACTTACTCCCGAGTACCTACTTACTGCTAGGTGAACAGGCACTTTAGGTGAAAGGAAACATGCCCAGCCATTTCTGTCCCACCCGGGATTCAAACCTGGAATTCTCGATTGTGCATCGAGAATGAAACCGACTGTACTACTACCAGGACCCTAATAAATATCTGTCCTGTTAGCAGTAATGGGAAAAGCTGGTTACAGAGGTACGTATATTCAGGAACTGAAGCCTCAAAAATTCATTTAGCCAAGTTGTAGCCTTGATAAGCCGGTCATGTAATTTGTTAACATAAATAAATCAACAGTATATTCACAGTATCAAAATAAAATAGATTTGACCTCAAGAAGCCCTAATACAAAGAGCAAGTTTAAATAGGCGATTTGTAATATTCTAGAAAATTACCAAATTTGGCCCCACTTACTGCAGGTACTGTACTTATTTATAAATGACATTCTTTCTTTGCTTTATATCAACCGAGCATTTAGCAAGGTTAATTGCTTGTAAACCTGGCAGTTGATGCCTCCAGGTGACAATGACCATGGCCTGTGATTAATTACTATTATCACTTCATTATCTTTGCCCATCACCACACAACCAGTTGGTCAAATTATAGCCACCACTAATATGATTTCACCCTGCAATGGTCTTGTGTTGGTCAGAAATGCCAAGACAATCCAGTTTAGTTTACAATCCAGATAAAAAAATCCCAGTGAGTAATGTGGAAGGGGGGGCCCATTGTCCTTTGACAAGCTGCCCGTTTCCTGTCCCTGTCAAGGCCACTAACCAGTGGCACCAATATGCAAGAGAAACGTTAATTCAACATTGATTAAGAATACTCTTGGATATTGCACCCACTGGGTAGAGTAGATAGTGTCCCTCAGGTAAATTTTGTCAAACTAGGGTAATAACAGGAATTACAAAAGAAAATATATATTAGATACAAAAATACATAAAAAGCCAACAAGATACATTATTGAAATAAAGATGCACAATAATCTCATGGTAGCTCATGTAGCTTAATTACAGGGTGACATGGTTATAACTATAACACGCATAGAGTTTTTGCCAGAAACGCTATGCGTGTTAGTGGCTGTGCAAGAATGTAAAAATACCACTCTTATGTAATCTCACCAACCATTTGCATTTTCTTGTGAATAAAATTTTTATTATTATTATACCAAGGATTAGATCAGGATGAGCAAGCACTGCGGTGGGTGCCCAGGATGAGCAAGCACTGCGGTGGGTGCCCAGGATGAGCAAGCACTGCGGTGGGTGCCCAGGATGAGCAAGCACTGCGGTGGGTGCCCAGGATGAGCAAGCACTGCGGTGGGTGCCCAGGATGAGCAAGCACTGCGGTGGGTGCCCAGGATGAGCAAGCACTGCGGTGGGTGCCCAGGATGAGCAAGCACTGCGGTGGGTGCCCAGGATGAGCAAGCACTGCGGTGGGTGCCCAGGATGAGCAAGCACTGCGGTGGGTGCCCAGGATGAGCAAGCACTGCGGTGGGTGCCCAGGATGAGCAAGCACTGCGGTGGGTGCCCAGGATGAGCAAGCACTGCGGTGGGTGCCCAGGATGAGCAAGCACTGCGGTGGGTGCCCAGGATGAGCAAGCACTGCGGTGGGTGTCCAGAATGAACAAGCACTGCGGTGGGTGCCCAGAATGAACAAGCACTGCGGTGGGTGCCCAGAATGAACAAGCACTGCGGTGGGTGTCCAGAATGAACAAGCACTGCGGTGGGTGCCCAGAATGAACAAGCACTGCGGTGGGTGCCCAGAATGAACAAGCACTGCGGTGGGTGTCCAGAATGAACAAGCACTGCGGTGGGTGTCCAGAATGAACAAGCACTGCGGTGGGTGTCCAGAATGAACAAGCACTGCGGTGGGTGTCCAGAATGAACAAGCACTGCGGTGGGTGTCCAGAATGAACAAGCACTGCGGTGGGTGTCCAGAATGAACAAGCACTGCGGTGGGTGTCCAGAATGAACAAGCACTGCGGTGGGTGTCCAGAATGAACAAGCACTGCACTAAGATTCTAATTTTTTTGGACACTAACTGATAATCAAATTGTCCATTTTGTTTTTATTTTACATAATGTTTAAGACGAATAGACGACAGAATTTTTGCAATAGGTACACGTGATTTTTGTTAAATGCGCTATTCGTGAGACCTGTGTCTGAGACAATGGGATACGTTCATGCCTACGCCATGCTAGGTGCCCTTGGCAAGATGCAATCCATAATAGTGAATGAATAACACTAAATTCACTTGGATATTTGGGGATTCGAACCCTTTCTTATTGTGAATATCCATTAGCTGGTAGGTTAATGGGCTCAGCTTTTGAGACCCGAGTTCGACTCTTTAAAAATCCAAATGAATTAAATGGCTTTTGTGCTACAAGATTTCATTCAATAAAAACGTATATAAATTGTTAATAGGAATGGATTAAAAAAAAAGAAAACAGGTGGAGGATGGCGAGGCAAAGGAAGACGAGGAGAAGACCAAGCAAAATAAAAACAAAGTAAGCTCAGGTAAATGAGAAGGCATACTGAATGGGACGACTGAGGGGCGGCATGTCCAAGGGCCCCATATCTGCAAATGTGCAAAATCATTCATGAATCCCCCAGACGGTGGTCCAGTTCACCGGGCGTGGTGATAACCCAAAACAAGTAAAGGTGCAGACGGGTATTCAGGACTCACCTTACCCATGGTGTCCATGGGTATGACCATACTGTCGCAGGAGAGAGAGAGGGTGGCCAGGTGATGCAGTAACCCAGGTAAATGCTCGCTTCTGATACTTTAACGTACCTATGGCCTTTATTATAGTCTTTCAGACCTCTGTAAGCATCTCAATAACACTTTCTTTGAGGAAATGAGCCAATAGGAGATACGGGGCCTTGTGAATCACTGGCAACAAAGAATTTTGCTGAGGCCTCAAGAATCCACAAGCTTTTCACTGTAAAACCTCAACGCTATTTTGTGGTAGAGACCATTCCTGCACGTTAATGAACCTGTTCAGACAAAAGGTGACAAACTGGTTAACGGATACAAGGGAAGGTCAACCATAAAACAAAGAACATGAGTTAACTTTAAACCTAATTCACAATATATATGTATATCAATCCAAGACAAATACCACGTCTGGTGAAAAAAAAATAAAAGCTATACAAATTTTGGCCATTAATTATTTTTGTTATACTGTAATTCTATAGCACATCACTGATCACACTGTACAAATTCAGTAGGTTTAAAAATATAGACAATAAATAATTATATCCCTCGCGCATCCGGACTAATTTGTAAATATTCTTTAACATCATTAAACAAAAAATAACAACTAACACTTTTACATAGGACTGACTGCCTCTCCCTCAATCTGATTTTTATTTTTTTTAATCCATCTTCCAATTAGTAACAGTTTATTCATTTTGGATCTATTTTAAATGGATCAATTAATAAAATGATCTTGGTAAGAGAATTACTAGACAGTTATCCCCATAGGGACATTACTTTTAAGAATTGGCATGTGCTGGTCAATACGCATTCTACAGTTTCCTCGACTTTCTTGCTTCACGAACCCTAGCTATAAAGACATTTTCCCCCCACCTCGTATACAATCTTCCTTTTTTCTGTCTGTATATTTCCCTCCACTGTACCATATTGTTCATACTTCTGAAAATGTGTTACAGTATGAAGGTGCTTAAAAGTAATTTTTGTTTTCCATTTCCCTTTGTGATTATACGATTTCACATTATTCACGACGTGTTAATTTCTTCACGATTTACACACTTAATTCATTCCCTTCCCCTACTTCAAACATTTGTGTGGGCATTGAGATACTGTCTGACCTTTCTAATGTGAACATTGACAAGAGGAATTCTTGAAACTTGCAACATCAAGAACAAAGGTCATAGATTTACTCTAAGGAAACAAAGATACAAAAAAATATTAGAAAGTTCCCTTTTGCAAACAATGGTATACGGTTGTAAGTGAGATGATAGATGCCAAAATCGCCAGTAGTTTCAAAGCATCATAAGACAGAGTACCGGGAAGACAGGACGTAACGAGCTTAGTTTAGTTCATTTAGTTAAAAAAAAAGCACTAACGATGCACTTATTAGTATGCTTAACTCGATTCATACAGCTCTTGATAAAAATGAGTTCCCTGTTGGCTTATTTGTGGACCTGCGTAAAGCTTTCGATACTGTCAACCACCAAAACCTTCTTCTTAAATTACATCATTATGGTGTCAGAGGACACTCCCTACAATACCTCAAATCCTACCTTACTGACAGGCTCCAATGTGTTTCTGTGAATAATACAATTTCTCCCACCCTACCCATCAACATTGGTGTTCCACAGGGCAGCATACTTGGCCCTCTCCTCTTTCTCATCTACATTAATGACCTTCCAAATGCCTCCCAACACCTCAAACCAATTCTATTTGCTGATGACACAACCTTCATTTACTCCAGTCCTGATCCCCTTGCTCTAAATGCCACAGTAAATACTGAGCTAAATAAAGTCCATCTGTGGCTAACTGCCAACAAACTCACCCTTAACATTGACAAAACTTTCTATATTCTGTTTGGCAATAAATCCTCTAATCAAATAAACCTCAAAATAAACAATACCCAAATTTGTAACAAATTAGATGGCAAATTCCTTGGCATTCTCATTGACCACAAGCTGAATTTCCAGGGACACATTCTAAACATATCAAAAAAAGTTTCAAAAACTGTGGGCATTCTTTCTAAGATCAGATATTATGTACCACACCCTGCCCTGGTGACTCTCTTACTCCCTTATCTATCCATATCTCAACTATGGTATTTGTGCTTGGGGCTCTACTACCCAAAATCACTTACGTCCTCTAATTACTCAACACAAAGCTGCTATTAGGACAATATCCAATTCTGGCCCCAGACATCACTCGGTACCCCTACTCAAATCTCTGAATATGTTAGACATTAAGTCACTGCACATTCTCTCATGTGTATTATACATATATAAGATGCTAAACTCTAATGCCAATCCTGATCTCAAAAGCTTCATAGAAGGTTGTAACAGAACCCATGAGCACCACACCAGAAATAAATACAGTTTTGATATTCCTAGAGTACGACTTAATCAAACTAGAAATGCTCTACAAATCAAGGGGCCCAGAATGTGGAATGACCTTCCCAACCATGTTAAAGACTGTACCTCTCTCAACCAATTTAAGTTAAAAACGAAGCTATACCTAATAAATTCCCTGTAACCTACCTTACCCTTCTATTGTCAACCCATGTATGTTTTTTGTTTTTTCTTGTTTTTCAAATCAACGCTGTTTGAATGTAATTTTCTGTAATAATTTGTAATTGTATTTGTGCTGCTTTTTCAACAATGTTCCCCCCTCTTTTACCTCTATTTTTATTTGTACTCAACACATTTTGTTCTTTTTACCCATTAGTTTTAAGCTTTAGTCATTAGTGTTTTTTCCTGCCCGAAACGCTTTGCGTAATAGTGGCTTTAGCCATTGTATGTACTAGCTCTATCTATAAAGCCAACAAACTTTGTAAAATCTCTTTATGTATGTACCTTTACCTAAATAAATATTATTATTATTATTATTATTTATTGTGCACCCCTTACTCATGTTGTGGGCGGTAGTGGAAAGGGTTACAGAGGCACAATGGGCTCAGGGACAGAAACCCCACCCCCAATTCATTTAGCTAAGCAAGTTACAACCTTGAGCATAGCTCATCCTGTAACTACACTTAGGGAATTGCATATTTTATATTATATATAACTATATAATATATATTATACAGTATACTGTATATAAAATATATATATTTTATATAATATATATGTCCTACATAAATACACATGTACATAATCATATATACATTATATAGACAAGCACACAAATACACACATCCTGCCTGGAGTCCATACCTAGTTAAACACAAGACAAATTTAGAGAAGATTCAGCGGTATGCCACCAGGCTCGTCCCAGAACCAAGAGGAATGAGCTACGAGGAAAGGCTAAAGAAGCTGAACCTCACGTCCCTAGAAAACAGAAGAGTAAGGGGAGACATGATAACCACCTACAAAATTCTCAGGGGAATTGACAGGGTGGACAAAGACAAACTCTTCAGCACAGGAGGGACACGAACAAGGGGGACACAAGTGGAAACTTAGTACCCAGATGAGCCACAGAGACGTTAGAAGAATTTTTTCCAGTGTCAGTAGTTAATAAATGGAATGCACTTGGAAGTGATGTGGTGGAGGCTGACGCCATAACTGGCCGACCCCTCACAGTGTTCAAGAGAGAACTGGATAACCACCTCCAAAGGATACCTGATCAACCAGGCTGTGACTCATACGTCAGGCTGCGAGCAGCCGCGTCCAACAGCCTGGTTGATCAGGTCGGCAACCAGGAGGCCTGGTCGACGACCGGGCCGCGGGGACGCTAAGCCCGGGAAGGACCTCAAGGTAAGGTAAGGGTAGCCATACACAGTTTCAAATATAGATATGATAGAGCCCAGTAGGCTCAGGAATCTGTACATCAGTTGATTGACGGTTGAGAGGCGGGACCAAAGAGCCAAAGATCAACCCCCGCAAGCACAACTAGGCGAGTACAACTAGGTGAGTACATAGAGAGATTATTTGCGTATACTCCAATTCAAACACGCCATGACCTTGGCCTCCTCATTTATAATGCAACACTTAATTTTCGAGCCACTGATGGAGTGACATTCCGTGAACATCGCCGGAGATCGTTTGTCACACCCCACCTCTAAGCCTCGTGTCCCCAGTCTCCACTCTAGAACCCAGTTTGAACCCAGTTCGACCATTGTATAGGACCTCTAACAATTTAGCGTAGTTATTATTTTTTTTTAGTTTACACAGATGAGCAAAGGAACAACGACTTCTGACTCCTGTTAGCAGGCTGAGCGCTTTTCCTCATGGTAAGCCTTACCTTACCAGCTTTCCCTGCAACGCTACCCGCAAACTGTTAACAGCCAGGTACCCAATTACCGATGAACAAGGGATCAACAGTTAAGAATTAGCACCCAGACAACCCCCCCCCCCCTCCTCCCTGGTCAGGACTCTAACTCGAACCAGATCGGTGGTGAGGAACTAGCTCATCAAGATTGTAACTTGCTTAGCTAAATGAATTGTGGGGTTCAGTCCCTGAGCCCATTATGTGCCTCTGTAACCCTTTTCCACTACGGCCCACAAGATGATTGATTGATTGATGAAGATTAAGCCATCCAAAAGGTGGCACGGGCATGAATAGCCCGTAAGTAGGTGACCCTTTTGAGCCATCACCAGTATCAATAGATGATACTAGAGATCTGTGGAGGTGCGACTGCACCCTGCGTGACGGGAGATGTCTCCCGTGCTACAAGATGGGTATGGGGTGCATAATAAATGAACTAAACTAACTGGTGAGGCGACGGGCGTGTGTGAAAGTTGTCATGGATAACCAAGCACGTCGCGCACACATCCCGATCGTGCTCGTTGCTTCCATGTACTGTCTGCTGAACCACGGGTTATTCCCCTGATTGTTTCCCTTCACTTCATTCCCGATAAGTCTTATTTTGAGGGACAAAAGAGCCAGAGCTCAACCCCTCGGAAAAGCACAACTTAGGCGAGTACACACACGGCCGACGGGACAGCGCTCGAGGGGGGGGGGGTAGTACTAAGGGCCCAGGTTCGATTCCCGGATGAAGCAGAGTTTATTTCACATGTTCAAAAAGGGTAAATAGGTCCCTGGAAGTTAGACAGCTGCTACGGGCTGCTTCCTGGGGATGTGTGTGTGTGTGTAATATATGTAGTAAATATGATAAACCAAGTCTGGAGTCAGTTTATTAGACAACCGACAGTTAGAAAGGCGGGGTCCAAGAGTTAACAGTTCCATCCTACTGGCACAAATAGTAAACACACACAGGTACACTTGGGAAATTACACAGGACGAGAAGAGCACAAGTGTAAGCTAAACAGAGATATAAGAAAGAACATATAGTGATAAGTTGATAATGGTAAGGATTGTGATGTGCACCTTTACTTTAGCAAAACTTTTGATTGTTGACCAGAACACACACTAGAAGGTGAAGGGACGACGACGTTTCGGTCCGAACCATTCTTAAGTCGATTGTCTTGAGAGTGAATGTATATCCATTCTATAGTATGGCGACCAAAACTGATACAGCTTTTGATACAGTGCCACATGAAAGACCGATTAAAAAAATAGAGGCTCATGGTATTAGGGGTGCTATATTAAGTTGGATTAGGGTATGGCTATACCAAAGAAAATAGAGTTAGTATAAGTGGGATTAAGTCAGAGTGGGAAAATGTTTTAAGTGGAGTACCTCAAGGCTCTGTCCTGGGACCTCTGCTGTTTATAATATACATAAATTATATAAATTCAGGTTTGAGTAGCAACATTTGCAAATTTGCAGACGATACAAAAATCGGTAGGGAAATAAACACTGGAAGACGACTCACTGTCACTTCAAGTCGATCTAAATAGGGTTTTGAAAGAGTCAAAAGATTGGCAGATGCAGTTTAATGCTGATAAATGTAAAGTTCTGAGGCTATGTAATGATGATAGAGTTACAAGATACGAGCTAGATGGTGTCGAGACTGCGAAGTTGTATTGCAAAAGGGATCTGGGAGTTATGATTAGTAAGAATTTAAAATCAGAGGATCAATGCATGAATGTTCGTAATATGGCAAATAGGACATTGGGATTTATTAATCGAAGCGTTAGTTACAAGACACCTGGTGTTCTTCAGCTATATCTTGCTCTGGTTAGGCCCCATTTAGATTATGCAGTTCAGTTTTGGTCGCCTGTACTATAGCATGGATATACATTCACTTGAACGTATCCAGCGTAGGATGACAAAATTAATTCCCCAAATTAGAAACCTGTCATATGAAGAGAGATTAACAAAGCTTAAATTGCATTCACTGGAAAGGCGAAGAGTTAGGGGTGATATGATAGAGGTTTACAAGTGGATGAATGGACATAACAAAGGGGATATTAATAGGTTATTAAAAGTATCAACAAGAGACAGAACACGAAACAATGGGTATAAATTGGATAAGTTTAGATTTAGGAAAGACTTGGGTAAATACTGGTTCAGGTAACAGGGTTGTTGATTTGTGGAACCAATTACCGCGTAACGTGGTGGAGGCGGGGTCCATCGATTGTTTCAAATGTGGGTTAGGACATGTATATGAGAGGATTGGGTGGTTATAAATAGGAGCTGCCTCGTATAGGCCAATAGGCCTTCTGCAGTTAACTTTGTTCTTAACATCAGTGTAAAGGTAGTACGATTTTGTCTCCCACTATAAAAATGAAGTAATGACGCCAGATACCATACACAGATGTACATATATATGACCACCATAGGGGTGGAGAACTTCACACTGAACAATTAACTATTTGAGAGGCGGTGACCAGGAGCTGGTGGTCAGCACCGGCAGTCGGGTATTGGAGTTTGATAGCAGCAAGTAATGTTAGGCTAGCACAGGCGCGCCACACATGTCAAGCAAAGGTCAGTGTCGCGCCTCCAAGGCCAGGCAGTGTAAGTTGAAGGCAGGTGTCCAGCGATACCACATTGACGTGAGGCCACGTTCCTGGAAAACTCCCTTTCCCTGCACCTATTTCTCCTCTCTCACCCTTTTCATGTAGCCATCTTATTCGTACACAGAGCCTATTTTTGCTACTTTACCTAATTTTTATCGCCTCTTCACTTGTCTTCATCCATTTCGGCCACTTCTGCCTGCACCCCATTTTCGGTACATTGACCCCGTTCCCCACCGCTCAAGCCTCCCTCCACCTCTTCCAACAGGTCGATTATGTTTTAAATTCCAGCTACTTGCCTGCTCATACCATCCACGACGCAAGCGCTGTCACATATATGTACCCCACACACACAAAAACACATTCAAGTGTGTGTGTGTGTGTGTGTGTGTGTGTGTGTGTGTGTGTGTGTGTGTGTGTGTGTGTGTGTGTGTGTGTGTGTGTGTGTGTGTAAGAGACAGCTGAGAGGCGGGACCAAAGAGCCAGAGCTCAACCCCCGCAAGCACAACTAGGCGAGTACACACATCACAGGCAGGGCGAGACGTATGGGCAATGTCTCCTTACATCCATTGACTCTGTTCACCTAACAGTGATTAGTAGGAATCTTGATGTTAGTAGACTGTTGTGGGTGGCATCCTAGGGAATGGCCAAATGCTGCATATATCTGAAGTATACTCTAGATTTCCCACACACTCCGCAAGACACAGCACTGAGGAAAATAGCCAGAAGCTGCACATGAAATATGCCACAAGTCATAGAAACTAGCACCACAAGTCACCGCAACGAGTGGGCCGGAAGGTCCAAGAGTCAAAAAAATGGTTCACCCGAAGTCAAAGAGTGTGAGAGATCGAAGTCAAGAGATCGATTTGAGAATGGTCCAGGACGGACCGAAACGTCGTCATCCCTTCACCTTCTAGTGTGTGGTCTGGTCATCAAAGAGTGGGTTCACGCCCAAAGTAACTACACACGTATATGGCTAGGCAAGTAAGACGTGTTAAATACAAATGAAAAATAAATTAATATAAGATGTCAGAGCTTTCGTGACCTTCAGCACATGACGGGAGAATGATAAATCAGTTTGGGCGCAGGCGAGTCGACCCTTGAAGATTTAACTCCAAACTATGGTGCCCTGAATTGATAATGCTAGTCCCATAGATTATACAAATTCATGAACAATTGAAAGTAATGTATTTCATCCTTAAACTACATTGCGAACTATTATGAGGAGAAAGCTCTAAGCCAGTATGACTATACAACATTTGAATAAGCACTCGAGTTAACCTGCGTACTGCATACCATATACACCGAGGTGTATCAAGGTTCTTGTGAATATACACAGTAGAGATTGATAGGCCTCAACCCAACACCAAACATGTGTGCAGAATCAACTCCTAAGATGAAAGAAAACTGAATATTTGAGGGGCCACCATTAGCAGGCAACCACACGGGCGACTTTATTCTGTACTTAAAAAATACACCAGCACTGTTAGTGTCGTATTACTTGTCATTTTAATTGTTCCGTTTGGTCACGAGGCCAGATTTGTTTGTCACGTTTCTTTCTTACACAACCTCTGCACTCCCTTTTGCAGGACGAGTATGGGGTGCATAACTACCGCTCATAGGACGAGTATGGGGTACACGGTAAACTACTGCTCATAAAATGAGTATGTGGTGCACAGTAAACTAGCCATTGCTGGGAGCAACAATTACTTCATCTTACATCACAAGCCACTTTCCACCACTCTTCTCACCATGGAAGCACACACGCACTCCTCACCACGTCAAGAGCACCAGAGGGAGCACACAAGCTTCCCCTCACCATGTTAAGATATCATATCAAAAGTCAATCAAACATCAAATACAACCTTGAACTTACTCAAGCATGGGACAACAAGCCTACACCTACAAAAAGAGGCAGCTCATGGCTAATAAAAGTTCAATACGACACCAGAATAGGCTAAAACAATAGGAATAGGCTACTCCAAACAAGTAGAGGGCCGATCTAAAAACTACATTGATTATATTAAACATGTTTAATAACAGAATCCCTTATCACACGAAAATATGCCACACATGACACATAAGAGACAAATATAATTTCAAGCTTCCCAAACTACGATACAGAACACGCAACAGGAAAAATTCTTCATCTCCCCCAGAGAATAATAAAACTATAAAAGTGGACCAATAGAAACTAGCGATGCAAGAGGAGCGTTAAATTGTATAATATATATGCATGGGATAAACTCGTCAAGGGGATCCTTCTCAGCCCGCTAGCTTCCTGTTCCCGCCAAGGTCACAAACAGACGCTGGCTCTCCGGATAAAACGTTTTCCTCTTCCACTAATATTTATCAATATATACGTGCTACAAAATATTCCACAAAATGTCATTTTCACCAAGAAAACATATTCCGTACCTGCATAAATTGTGTCCACATGGAAATATTGTATCATCGAGGAATATTTGATAATATTTTAGGGTACAGTTGTGTTTGTTCTCGACTCACGACTGGGGATCCCCAGTAAGATTTCCGGGAGGAACAAATGTTGTGCAAGTTTAGTTTAGTTTCACCTAATGCCTCTGTTAAAGCAACTTTGTTGGGTTGTCAGCAGTCTGAAGGTCAGTACTTCGACCTAGAGGGGAGAGGGGGGGTGGGAATACAAGCCTAATGTGTGCGCGCGCGCATATTATATACATATGTACATCCTGTACAAGGAATCCTGTGCATCAGATGCATTGCTTCTGGCAGTATGAGTTCGAGTCACTTCTGGGGTGTGAGCTTTCAGTTGCATATATGCCTGGAGACCGTTCAGGCTTGTTCGCACATGTACATGTATATATATACAAACACACATTGATGTGCCCACATAAAATGATATTATATGTATCGACAAGGCCATATATTACCCCTTCCTCATTACAATACCTGACGTGTCGAAATGAGGACATGTACCGATACAAATGTGTCGATACACACTAGGAAATCCATGCACTATGTTGACCAGACTACACACTAGAAAGTGAAAGGACGACGACGTTTCGGTCCGTCCTGAACCATTCTCAAGTCGATTGAGACTTGTGTGACACAATCAACTTGAGAATGGTCCAGGACGGACCGAAACGTCGTCGTCCCTTCACTTTCTAGTGTGTGGTCTGGTCAACATATTTCAGCCACGTTATTGTGACTCCTCGTCTCCGTGCACTATACCTTCACCCTGCTAGAACAGAAGCATTGATCGACCCCCTCCACCACTCCCACAAGTACCAGTATCTCCACTCCGGCGAGAAACCCTTTAATTATTGTCTCCCACTGAGCAATACCCTAATACTTCCTTCCTCCGATCTGTCTTGAATAACACAACGATATACGTGTTAAATTGCGGAACTTGCTTATCAAGGCTGTAACTTGATTATTTAAATGAATTTGGGGGTTCAGTTCCTAACCCAATCATATGCGAGTGTAACCTTGTACACTACCGCCAACAAGATAGGTATAGCGTGCATAATAAATGAACTAAATAAATATATACATCCAGGATCGTGTGACAAAGCAAGCAGATCGATATGTTCCTTCCTACACAAAGGAAAGAACGGGGGAGGGATTAATGAGATAAGATGACTTACTCACTCACTCTCTCTCTCTCTCTCTCGTGTGGGCGAGTAGGTGGAGGTACACGAGCTCTCCCGAGCGTTCCCTACGTCACTAACTACTAGATTGATGATTGATTGAAGAAGATTAAGCCACCCAAAAGGTGGCACGGGCATGAATAGCCCGTAAGTGGTGGCCCTTATGAGCCATTACCAGTATCAAGAGCTGATACTGGAGATCTGTGGAGGTGCGACTGCACCCTGCGTGACGTGACGGGAGATGTCTCCTGTGAGACATGTTGTAGTGGACCTTCCCATTATATCTGGCTCAGGCACCCGATTGAAAATACATCAGTTAACTAATTTATGTTTCAATAAATAATTTGGGTTTTATTTGTCAATTAAGTCTTATTTAGTTAGGATAATAAATGGCAATTTACAAAGCGTGTCGAAAGACACAGCTAGGAGCGGAACGCATGCTTCTTTTGTTTCACTACATAGGAGTGGAGTTCACCCTCCTCGCTTGACCTGGTGGCTACTTAAGGGATGGAACAAGTGGCTGCACGGACGGGAGACATCTCCCGTCACGCAGGGTGCATCCGCACCTCCACAGATCTCCAGTATCGGCTCTTGATACTGGTAATGGCTCAAAAGGGCCACCACTTACGGGCTATTCATGCCCGTGCCACCTCTTGGGTGGCTTAATTATCAATCAGTCAATCTGGCTTGCACGCGTATAAGTTACCTGGCACAGGAGCGGGGCTGTAAGTCCACTACGGGCTCACCATAGCCCGTGCTGCTTGGAACTTTTTGTTCCCAGTAGCTGACTCTTAAACAACAACACCTGTCCCATTCATAACCAAAGATCACATTCACTCCAAAAAATCTACAACTTACGGGCTATTCATGCCCGTGCCACCTCTAGGTGCTTAAATCTTCAACAACCTTTTCCTTCCTTTCCGGCTCACCTGCCACACACTTCGGCTCTCTCGCCGCGAAAACGCGCTTTCTTCTGACAATTACACACTTTATCCCAATTAATATTTTGCAAAATAGATGCGGGGGTGGTCGGTGTCATCCCCAAAAGGCAGCTCGGCAACTGGACGCGGTCTCGAGTACAGAAAAACCTATCAATCGCCAGGAAGGGAAGTATCAGGAGAAAGCGCCAAGCCATTACTACAATGTAGCACTGGGAAGGGGTCAGGATAAGGATTTGGGATGGAACGGGGTGGAGAGGAATGGTGTCCAACCACTTGGACGGTCTGGGATTGAACGCCGACCTGCATAAAGCGAGGACCGTCGCTCTACCGTCCAGCCCAAGTCAATCGCCAGAAAAGACTGCCAATTTCTAGTCATATTACATTTAGGCCATGCAAGTTTCATCTGGCAAATACAGCTATAATGTTCCTGTTGTGTGCGACTAACTTGTCCTTGATGTAGAATTGGTACAGTAGAAGAAAAATAAAATTTCAGGATATTACATCACAAGCAAAAGGTCAAGAAGAGTGTTCGTCACCTCAAACATGACTGGTTGTCACTCAGCTTGGGTAAAGATTACACAACATTAAATTCTTCAACGCTGTATAAACTTATTTTTAACTTATTATTCTACGTCAGGAGAGAAGCGTGGTGTGTAGGCGTTAAGTGGAGACGCCTTAGTCTTGGTTCTTCATCTGACGTTTTCCGGCTTGGTTCTTCTGCTGCAGGTGGATGTTTCCCTGTGTTCTAAGTCTTGTTACACTTCTGGGTCTTTGTTTTTTCTTGCTTGGGGTTGACATAGGCCGTGCTGTCAGTTCGAGTTTGGTGAGGACTCCATGAGGAAGTCTTTTACAGAGTAGGTGTTGAATTGTTGGCGAGGCGATGGTGCTCTACCGCGACTTCCTCGTCTAAAGAATCCGAAACGTCGTCTGAAGCCGGTGTTTTTTTCTTCGGTCACACAGCCTCGGGTGGGCTCTGGCGTCGTGAATCGGCGGTTGCAGCTACCACGGGAGCGTTGAAGGTAGTGCTAGCAGGCGTAGACAGTACGTCGGCTGAGATAGTGATGGTAGAAGTGTTGGGAGCTGGAGTGGAAGATGCTTCCGCTTGTGCAGCCTGGGTCTTAGGTGGTGCTGGAGTCTGGGTTGAGATCGTCCTTGTGGTAGTCTCCTTGGTAGTAGGAGAGGCAGTGAGACGGGCTTCAGGGGCGATTATGGGATCCAGACGAATGACCAGATATAGTATGACAAGTTCCGTGACGAAACGTTGATTATCTGGTCCGGCGAGCCTCTGCTAAGCGAACTGAGACCTGGAATAATGCCCTCACGTGAGGCGAGGGGTTGTGAAGATGTTAGTTAGTCCAGTTCCCCAAAGTGGAGGCCAGGTTTCCTGGTGGATGGGGCCACTGTTTGGATAGGGCTGGGAAGGCTTCTGGTTGGTTGGTGGGAGCCGAGGTCCTGGAGGCGGCGGTAGTGGAAGGGTTGGCCTTTTTAAATTCAGCCTGTTTCTTGATGATTTCTTGTCTGCAGGGGCAGCGGTAGGAAATCGCAGAGTGATCGCCTTTGCAGAGCAGGCAGCATGGAGTTTCTGACTTGCAGATTGAGTAGTGATGGTCTTTGGAGCAAATGCTGTACTTCTGGACGAGATGTTGACACTTGTTGGTGTGAGAGGTCGTGGAACTTTAAGCACCGTTGAATCTTTTAGAAGCGTTCCTTCCTCACTCGGTAGGGAAAGATCTTTATGCCAAAGCAGTCGATTCCTTGTTTGGTAGCCAGGTTAGCTGCTTCTTTGATAGTGAAGATCAGCTTCAAGGTTGGGCGGCTGACGTAACCCATTAGGTATAACATCGTGTCCAGGTTTTCCTCGATGTTGAGCATTTTGTCTGCCATGGCTTGATTCTCGATCCAGGGGCTGATCTCGCTGATGAAGACTGTCCGTTCTGCCAGGTACTGGTGTGGGTAGTCCAGGAGGAGGTGCGCCTCTGTCAACTCCGCGGTAACACCCTGAAGTTTTAGAGGTCTTCCTCATTCGAGAAGTAGAGCGTTATTTTCACTCTGTCCGATATCGATTGGTGTCACGTTGGTGACGGTTTTGCAGACCTTTAGGAGGTCGCTCTTATTGAATGCATGATCGTGGAGGACGTTGGCCTTTACTTTCAAGCGTCTGTGACGCATCGTAGCTACCCTCTACAGAGGTGGAATGGCTACACCTAAAGGGGGACTTTACCACTTTAAGGAGTCCTGGTCGAGGACCGGGCCGCGGGGACGTTGAGCCCCGAAGTCATCGCAAAGTAAGGATAGGCCCCATCAACGGGTCACAGAGGCGGCCTGTCGAGGAGGATGTGTTGCCATGCTTGACTAGGTTGAGTCTGGCTCAGGCGTCCAGATAAGCTAAATATACCTCACGGCCTAGGCTACCTCCAACCCCACCCACACCACCACCTTCCTGTCTCACTACTCAAGTCACCTCATAAGATATAGTATAAAATATGTAATATTAATACGTGCCAACAGCGAAAGAAGCGGAGAAGAGATAAGGGATAATATAATAATGGAAAGGAAGGAGAGACGAGAGGGGAAGTTGTGAATAGTGAAAAAACTAAATGCGTCAACAGACATCTAGAGAAGCTGGGAGGCATCCAGAGCTGATGACAGTTGTCTAGAGGGGCTGAAAATGGCGTGAAACACTAACATAGTACTAGCAACACTGACAAACATCTAGGAATACTGACATGATGCCAACAGAAGCATCAACAGGTACAGAGTTAATAAACTGTTTATTAAGCCGATCAAAAATATCGCAAATGAATTTAAAGGAACTCAAAACTTTATAAGAGTTTCTGAGCTTTCAGCTCAGAACCGCCATAAGAGAGAATAAAGCCGACTTATTGCCGTAACACGTCAATAAAATAAATAAATTACTACAAGTGCATATCACATTTGTAAAGAATCATCATCTACATCTACTTGATATAGAAGTAGACGCTTTATCTACACTGAAGTATCAACAACTGCCAAGGAACACCACCCTCTCACAAACGCCAACAATAACATTACGGCTATGGAATAACAAAGACATCTTAAACATCCTAGTAAATTTCGGCTGCTAAATTGTAGTTTTAATGCCAATAAAAGTATAAATTAAAAGTAAACGAATAAAGAGACCGGCCTATGGGACAAGGCTTCACTGTGAGCACATTTGATTTTCGATACGATATAGTCATCCCCTTATATACAGTTCATTACAGTCAGTCGATATTCCGAAACCATTGCATAAATTGTCGTCACTATATTTAAGTAAGGTGCTCAGCGACAAGCGACAGATGATGATGCCAATACTTGAAAATATATCATATAAAACCGGTTTTAAAGAACTGAAATTATTCAGATTTCTCAGATTAATTATTTCAGATTAAATAGGTGGAGAGTCTTGGGGAAAAAAATCATAAAAGATCACACGTTTGACAAAATTAGGAAATTCTGCAAGAGAAAACTGTCAGAATTCCAGATGTCTGTAAAAGTTATGAGGGATTAAGGTAAGGCCTGATGTATTAAGATTGGCCAACCTTGAGCACGGAGAGCTGGCAGTCACCAGGGGTGGGAAGATTTATATAAAAAAAGATATTTATCAAGGTTAATTATTATATACCCTCATACCCACCCTGCGAATGGCAATGTAAAGGTTACAGTGACATGAAGTTACATCACTGAAGAGCTTATTACATAGTACTTTTTAACATATACGAGTCTAATCCACACATTATCAAACTACAGATTGCATTACCGTGATCCCCAAAAGGCCCTAACTGAAATGTTTCCTTAATGTTGAAGAGTTAAGGTTGGAGCCCGTCTTTAGAACAAATCCATTACCATGTAAAACTAAACTGGCTGCCGATTTGTGGACCAAGCTGCCAAGAGTAGTTTATTATGCACCCCATACCTACCCATCCTGTGAACGACACCAGGTTACATAGGCACATAATGGGTGTCGGGAACAGAGCCCGCATAATTTGTTTTCGCAAGCAAACTGCACTAATGAGTTAGTTACATAATTTAACATTATAAATCCACAGCATCTTTATAATTTATTAAACTAACATCAACTAGACCTCAAGAGGCCACAACACAAGAGTGAGAATTTGTTAGTCGTGCCTGTTACTTAAATATTAAATTGCCTTCATGCACCCGAGGCCCGTACAGCGGGCTCCGGGGAATGAAAGACAATTTCATTCCACACGCACACGCCTACAGTGAGTAAACTTGGGGGTTATTGTATAATTTATGCTTATAGGCTGGATATGTATACGAAAGAATATAAAGCGTTGCCTAGAAACGCCAAGAACAACGTACAATCTACAAGCCAATACAATCTCACAATCTTCTACGAAAATCTACAAATGCCTACAACAATGCACAAACCACTGAAATGTTTAAAACACACACACACAAACAAAACAAACAAAAAAGGCAAACGCCTTTAACAATGTGCAAACTTCTGAACGTTTTAAACAAAGCGCAGAGCTACAAACGTCAAGTTCAACGTACAGCTACAAGAACATTTAAACGTCTAAATGTAACGCCGAAAAAAGTGTATTCCGATACATCAACGTCTGCCGCGGTGTCTTCAAGCATCTAGTACAAGAAACAACATTTACACTTACGTCAACTAAGACAACATACATAACCACTCGTCATCAGCGCCACACCCGGATAACGTAACCCCTATAGACAACCTCCATAAGGTTGTAAACAATTACAAGGCGTGAATTGTGTCGTACAGGCGAAGTACGGTACGAGGAGCAGCAGTGTTGTTGCGTGGGTCGGAGGCGAAGTTCTCACACACGCACACACACGCACTTCCACTCACAACCACCTGCCAACACACACTGAGTGTGGTCTGAGGCTCACACCCACCACTTTGCTTCCCCCGCTTCCCCCTGCCTCTCTAACACCCACCACCACCAACCCTTCCATCTCCACCACCACCACCAACCCTTCCATCACCACCACCACCACACATTATCTCTGAATACGGTTTCTGTTCCCGCCACTGTCAGGTCTGGGGAAGGGAAGGGAAGGGAAGGGAAGGGAAGGGAAGGGAAGGGAAGGGAAGGGAAGGGAAGGGAAGGGAAGGGAAGGGAAGGGAAGGGAAGGGAAGGGAAGGGAAGGGAAGGGAAGGGAAGGGAAGGGAAGGGAACTATCAGGGAAAAGCTCCAAACCATTACGACTATACAGCAAAAAACAAACAATTCCCCACTCAATTCCACATCATCTAAAACACCATAAATGAGTATTACAGAAACACTTGGCCAGCTATTACTAAAAGGATGAGTAGTTTCAGCCGCAAGTAGTGATACGGTATAAAATTAAAAAAACAAATTAAAAATGGCTTAGTGGTTTCTCTTGATAATTGTTTTTACCCCCCCCCCCCCCCCCGGGCAACCAGAGGCCCAGGGAGGTTAGAGGAAGACTAAAGTTTATCGCGGTTACTCTCGCTATATAGGCCAATGTTTCTTAGGATACAAACGGGCTCACTATAGCCCGTGCTACATGGACACGTCGTTCTGAGTAGCTAAATCTGAAACAACAACACAGGATACAAGGGCACCGCTCCTGTGCCAGGTAAGTCCACTACGGGCTCACCATAGCCCGTGCTACTTGGAACTTGTTCTGAGTAGCTGAATCTATAACAACAACAATAGGATACAAGCCACAACAGCCGACAATTTACTACTAGGTGAACAGACGCATCAGATATAAGAAAACCATCCTTCCCGAGAATAGTACTTTGATCTAATCGGTTGTAAACAGACTGCACTAACTCTTCTAGCCAACCCGTTCTCAGACCAAGTCCATTCCATCCAGCGGTCGACCCCAAAGACGCATTCATCAATTTTAACATGTTCTTCATTCAAAATATAAATTTTCTCAAGTGTAAATTAATATTGTTATATATTAGCATACTGTGCATATTTAGGCATTGGTTAGGTTAGGTGTTTAGGTTCTGTTGGCGATTATTTGTATTTGTAGTGCGTGGGTGAAGCATTTATAGCGTTGTGGTTCGAACAAAATTCGTCAGTTCAGGTTGTGGTTCGAACAAAATTCGTCAGTGAAGCACTTGTTCCGGAAGTGTTCGAACGTCATCAGTTGTGAGTCGTGTATAAACTGTTTTTCATTCATAAACAGGGGGGGTTTGCCAACATCAGTCCCAGTGTATTATTCACTTGCATTCAGTCGCAAGTGATATTCATTCATGAACCAGTCAAGAACATCTATTGAACTTGCGTGTTCATTAAGGGGAACTAATTATGCCATTTTTTCCCTGACACTTGCATAATTTAGGTCGCACTGTTGAAATTGAAATAAGTTTATTGAGGTAAAATACACACAAAGGGATGAGGTAGCTCAAGCTATTCTCACACCGTTCAGTACATCGTGTTAATACACACATAGACACATCACAAGCAATAAACGTATTACCGAACATTCTGAGCCATAGGTCGCATTTGTTTAAATGAAAGTTGTGTAAATAACCCGAAGTTGATTTCTGAGGTAAGACTAAATGACGACCAAATGATATAATAACTGCACTTATTGCAAGACTCGCCTCCGAGTGAATCTAACCATAAAGAGGCGCAGTTCTTCACATCTAAGGCGATTATTTGTAGTACGTGGGTGAAGCATTTACAGCGTTGTGGTTCGAACAAAATTCGTCAGTGAAGCCTACTGCTCTAGATGCCGCCACTATACTTTGATAACGCCGCGACGAGTGGTCCCACTCTGGTCAGTTCCACACCAATACGTAGTGTATTTGCAGGTACAATGAGAATTCTGGGCGATTGAAGAACTCTTATAACACTACAAAGATAAACGCGACGCTACTCGATGCCGAGAACATGCACAGGGTCGGTACTAGGACTCGCCCAATTCCAAGTTTATGTGAATGATCTAAAAGGGGGATACGATTCTAGACCGACGTTTTTACATGACACGAAAGTTATGATGATATGCATGAAAGAATACTGTTAGGAAGCTGCGTGATGTAAACTGTATAATCAAGGCAATCAACATGGATGTTGGGTATGAGGCCAGACACACGGTACCAGCCACCTGGGGAAACACTCCAGGAGCCGGACAAACAAAAAAAAAAGACCTGGGGCCAAGCATTACACTGAACATATTTTATAACGCGCGAAAACAAAAGTGTCACTAGCATGTGTAAGGTAGGCCAACAGAAGTACTGCTTTCAGAAATCTGGAAAAAAAAAATGTCCATCAGGGCACTGAGTGGCAAATATATCAGAACATTTCTGGGGTATGCAGCACCAGCATGGAACCCATGTCTCGTCAAATATAAACTGAAGCTGGAGAACGACCAGAGGTGTGCCGCCAGACTAGTCTCCCATGAGAAAGGCATGAGTTACGAGACCATACGCAAGGAAAAGAACCTCACATCACAGAGGGAAATAAAAACAGGTGAGATATGGTCACGAAATACAAAATACTCAGTTAAATAGATAAGCTAGATGAAGGCAGTCTATTCTCCCCAGAAAGAACATGAACGAAGGGGGACTAAAGTACCCAATTGAGCCACAAGAATATTAGAAAGAGTTTCACTAAGGATGTTGTAAATAACTTGAGAGTGGTGTTGGTAGACATCAAAAGCTGATATGACAAAAATCCAAATAAGTACACCAGTTTGCAAGTGGCTGAGAGGCGAGGCTCAAGAGTTGAACCTCAACCATCGCAAGAACAGTTACGTAAGTACACGTGCACATTCCACTCTGTCTGTGTCTGTCTGTCTGTCTGTCTGTCTGTCTGTCTGTCTGTCTGTCTGTCTGTCTGTCTGTCTGTCTGTCTGTCTGTCTGTCTGTCTGTCTGTCTCTCTCTCTCTCTCTCTCTCTCTCTCTCTCTCTCTCTCTCTCTCTCTCTCTCTCTCTCTCTCTCTCTCTCTCTCTCTCTCTCTCTCTCTCTCTCTCTCTCTCTCTCTCCTCCCACATGAGTCGCACATTACATTCAGGAAGGTAATCAACTTGCTCCAATTTACTCATGCATAAGTGGATTATAAACCTCGGTTTGTTCTGCAGGCTCATGAGTGTTCGTGCAGGCTATGAGTACACACATGCAAGCTATGAGTGCGCATGACGGATATGAGTGCACATGCAGCTCTGAGTGCACATGTAGGCTATGAGTGCGCGTGCCCTCCCTCACATCCGGGGGTGTGAGGGTGAGGAAGAGTCCCAGTAAGCACACCAAACATCGTCTCATGAGACAATGAGTCAACATATAAACAAAACACCGCACACATACAAGGAATAACAGTGACCACTTTGCCAGGAGCAGAACGACCTGAAACTTTGTCATTGTCATATGTATGATGTTCCTGCCCGAAACGCTGCGCGTACTAGTGGCTTTACAAGAATGTAATTACTATCCTATGTATCCTCATAATCCCATTGTACCTTCTTGTATATAATAAATAAATAAATAAATAAATAAATAAATAAATAAATAAACAAAAAATGTACTCACGTATACAAGATTTGTTTTAAAGTTTAAAACCTGATTTTCTGGGAATCGTTACTTTTAAAAGTTGTTAAATGATAATAGCAAAAACTAATCGGCCTTCAGCGGCTTCCAGCAAAACTGCCAGCTAGCAACTGTACACGCACGCACGCACGCACGCACGCACGCACGCACGCACACACACACACACACACACACACATTAGGAATGCACACTGGAATGCATTAGGCAGTGATGTGGTGGAGGCTGACTCCATACACAGCTTCAAGTGTAGATATGATAGAGCCCAGTAGGCTCAGGAACCTGTACACCAGTTGATTGACAGTTGAGAGGCGGGCCCAAAGAACCAGAGCTCAACCCCCGCAAGCACAAATTGGTGAACACACACACACACACATATATATAGGGGGTTTGGTAGCTGAGTGGAGAGCGCGCAGGACTCGTAATTCTGTGGCCCGGGTTCGATTTCCGGACCAGGCAGAAACAAATGGGGCTAAGTTTCTTTCACTCTAAATGCCCCTGTTACCTAGCAGTAAATAGGTACCTGGGAGTTAGTCAGCTGTCACGGGCTGCTTCCTGGATATGTGTGTGTGTGTGTGTGTGTGTGTGTGTGTGTGTGTGTGTGTGTGTGTGTGTGTGTGTGTGTGTGTGTGTGTGTGTGTGTGTGTGTGTGTGTGTGTGTGTGTGTGAGAAAAAAATTGTTAGTAGTTAGTAACAGTTGATTGACAGTTGAGAGGCGGGCCGAAAGAGCAAAGCTGAACCCCCGCAAACACAACTAGGTGAATACACGCACACACATGACAGACACACTTGCCCCGTGACAAAACTCGGGGAGGATTGACGGGGACCTGGAGTACACCAATTAAGGGGTTGTGTTCTAGGGGAAAATTAGTGGGTAAAGCTTACCTTGAGCTATGAGAAGGAAAAGCCTACTAACAGGAGTCAGAAGACCTCTACTTCTGTATGTAAAAAAAGAAACGAGATGAAATAGACTTAAAACTCTGAGGAACGCTGAGGGACGAGGGTGACAGTTAAGTGTGTGGCACTAGTGCCAAGAGGCCACGTGTCTACAACTCTACTTGCAGTAGTGCAGATGTCTTCAAAGTCATTTCCCTGAACTCTTCTTTGTTGACAATGACATGCACTGGGAAAGATGTTTTGGGTATTCGTCATCCTTAGGCAGTCTAGTCACTTGGGCATTCACTATCATTGTCTTGTGTGTGTGTGTGTGTGTGTGTGTGTGTGTGTGTGTGTGTGTGTGTGTGTGTGTGTGTGTGTGTGTGTGTGTGTGTGTGTGTGTGTAGCTAACACTGACCCTCCTCAGGACGTAGCCCCCCAGAAGCTGTCTACCTCCTAGGTATACCTATTTGGTGTACCTCTATGCTTCATGTGTGAGAGTTGGGTGAGGCTAGCCCCAAGCGTCTGGTCTCCAACCTTACACACACACATATTCTTTCTAATAGAGGGAAGCATCGGGAGAAACCACCAAGCCATTACAACTATATAGATTAGAAACGAACTAATTGTAATGTTAAGTAACTATAAACAAGGAACAGAATAAGCAAGGAGCCAACTGCGTGCTAGAGCCTTCGCTTCACGTCCCGCCCTCTAGCCTAATACGTCGCATTTATTCACAAAATCAACCAAACCGTTTAAAAGTGACGTATTTGTTAATATTAAACCAAGGAAATTTTGACGTGTTTTTATGAATCGACTTCGATAGGTTAGGTGGGTTGTTTGGGCTCGTATGTTTTTAGTTAGGCAAAGAGTTGTAATTAAACATCACAACTCTGTCATGTGGAGAGAAGGTGCGCTGCCAGGTGCTGGCGGGGCGGACACGCCAAGCAAAGGGATGGGGTAGGTTTAGGTAACACTATTTTTTCTTCTTGTTACGCAAAAACATGTCTTTGTGTTTATTCAATGACGTGGCGAAGGTGGCCAGCCTTGAGTATTGGAGAGATCCCTCCCTGGTTGCTACAGATACCGATGCACACAGCAGGGTCTTCCCCCCCCTGGCTGCTACAGCTACCGTCGAACACAGCAGGGGGTGCCCCTGGCTGCTACAGCTACCGTCGAACACAGCAGGGGCGCCCCTGGCTGCTACAGCTACCGTCGAACACAGCAGGGTCTTCCCCCCCCTGGCTGCTACAGCTACCGTCGAACACAGCAGGGGCTGCCCCTGGCTGCTACAGCTACCGTCGAACACAGCAGGGGCTGCCCCTGGCTGCTACAGCTACCGACGAACACAGCAGGAGCCCCCCTGGCTGCTACAGCTACAGACTGAACACAGCAGGAGCCCCCCTGGCTGCTACAGCTACAGACGAACACAGCAGGGGCTGCCCCTGGCTGCTACAGCTACCGACGAACACAGCGAGACGGCGACGCAGGAAAGGACAGTCCAGGTCTCACTCTAAAGACTGCTGGACGACCCTCGAGGAGCTCATTTCCTTACATAAATGTCGGAAAACCCGACACCATTTACTAATATTAAATACAATAAGCAGATAATATTGCTGCTGGGTTGTATACACAAGTTAACCCATAGAACATGTAGCTTGTAGTGGAATTTTCCGTCAATAGAAACCGGGATATCATTGCCACGTCGCTATTAAATTTGCCAGCTATTCTGCTACTGCTTTTAACATCATAAAAACATATCATTTGAATTAACTTAATTATCAGTACCAAAACAAGAGTAAATGTGACCTTTCTACCAATTATTGACATCTGGACAAGGAGAGCCAGGGGGCCAGATTCACGAAAGCACTTACGCAAGCACTTACGAACCTGTACATCTTTTCTCAATCTTTGGCGGCTTTGTTTCCAATTATTAAACAGTTAATGAGCTCCGAAGCACCAGGAGGCTGTTTATAACAATAACAACAGATGAATGGGAAGTTTTCATGCTTTTAAACTGTTTAATAAATGTAACCAAAGCCGTCTAAGATTGAGGAAAGATGTACACGTTCGTAAGTGCTTTCGTGAATCTGGCCCCAGAGCGTCAATGGAAGAGAGGTCAGCCATTGTTTAAGACCAGAGTCGCTGGAGTTAAGCTCCTATAATTCTCCCTTGGACGAAGTGTTATGGAGATCAAATTAGTGCTTCTTCCATCATCAACACACAATCAACATCTAAACACGGGAAGTGTCTTACCGAAACCCGTTTATTACCACATTTCTGGCCAGTTATGTTCGGTAGATATAGGGCGAACCGGTTAGCACGAGGGACAACGACTCAACCCAGGTAATTATTCCTTGGTCCTTATCTTATAAAGAATATTGAAATGTTTCCTCTGATATAGCTGTTATATAGATAGGATTCCAGCTTTACAGGCACGTGCCCTTTGACAGGAAATAGAAGAGGAAGTAGTACAGTTACTTGGTACACCAGTACATGGGTGGTGGATGCTAGTCTCAACCACCAGGATTATTTGGTGTCATCATCCTTGTTTATACCTGGTGGACTAAGCCTGCCATACAATAAGATAAGAGCTCCAAATTTTCCTTACTACTACATGTAGTTTAATACTGTAGTTTGATTAGCTGCATATAAATTTAATAAACCCCATAATGTGCAAGGAGTCGATTTGTGAGAATATTGCAGAAATACAGTCCGCTAAACATCATACAAGTTGCTATCGAAATATATAAATTAATGTAATATAAACACTATATAAATTCATATAAATTAAATATAAATCTGCACATTTATATCCCTAAATTAAATATAAATGTGGGGGTCGGTTCCCCACAATGAATTCCACAAATACACAAATGAGTTTTTTTTATCCTATGTTATTATGTGTGTGAGGATCACATTACTATTACTAAATTGTTATTACTATTATAATTAGTAATAAATATTATGTCTCTATAGTTTAATAATTACCATAATTTTTGTGAGCCCATTGGGTGGATCATGCTTATGTATTTCGCGTATATGTGCTTGCAGAGAGAGTATTAGCTCCTGGGTCCTGTCTGTGTGACTGGTTGCCGATTGTAATGGCACCCGATCCTCTTGCGTATTATACATACCCTTGAAACTACTCATGGAGTTATCCTCAACTACCTTCCCTTTTGGTTCATACCACTTGCTCGCTGTTACAGTGAAACAATTTCTTACCTCCTTAATGGTTCATCTGAGCATCTACATAGTTCCGTCTTTGTCCTTTCGTTTAGCTCCAACAATTGTAAGACGTTCTTTGTTCACTGTTCCATGCCTGTAAAAACATTGTATGATGTGGTAATGTCAACTCCTTTTTTCTTTTATAGCTCTTTTTCGAGCATGATGAGCTCTCTAGTTCCTTCAACCTTTCCTAGTAGCTCAGTGCCTCTTAAGTACAGGGATCAGTCTTGTACCAACTCTTAGGCTAGAGATAGGGGGACCTTATCGTCATCCGAAGGCCATATTTACCGAACGAAGATTTCATAAGGCTACACCCATTAGAGTAAATCCATTACATCCACAGATCTATTATAACCATATTTGCACCACACGTGTAAAACCCAGACAACAATTGTTTAAATCGTCATATGACGATAACCGCATTACCCCGCGGATCATCGTATGACGCTGACCGGTAGGAAATGTAGATGTTTATCTCTCAGAATGTTTGGTAATATGTTTATTGTTTGTGATGTGTTTATATGTATGTATTAACACGATGTACTGAATGGGGTGAGAATAGCTTGAGCTACCTCATCCCTTTGTGTGTATTTTACCTCAATAAACTTATTTCAATTTCAAGGCTGACCGCAGCCTAAGGTTCTAGAGGTACCATGGCTCTCTTCACCAAGAGGCACTAACACTCGGTGTTTACGTTATGAAGGCCTCCCGACCATGTTCAGAGTCCCTCATCCAGAGCTCATTTTGGGAGACAAACTCACCAAGTCGAAAGGTTATGTGAGCGTTGTACTTAACGATAGACCCGAGTCTGAGGGCGTCTGTCACAAAGAAAGGTTTTATGCCAAGGACGAGCCATTGCTCACGGCACTTATTTTGATGGGACTTGTAGACACGATCCGAACAGTCATTTTTGTACTTAGTGATAATATCTTGCAATTGCAGTTGAAGAATTTGCCGTTAAGTAAAAACACTTGGCATATATATTACAGAATTTCACACCAGTTATGATATGCTTAAGGTACTTGTGCTCTCTATAATGGAATATTACTGTACACTAACATGGCCATTTAAGACTAGAGTGCCGTCCTTAAGAATATCCAGAACCCGTTCACTAAACACATTTAAATGCCTTCAACAATGTAAATATATAAAATCCTTCACGTTGTTCTCCCTGGATCCCAGGTGACAAAAAGACACAAGAAAACATTCACTTAGATATTTCTGAACACGGATTTAGAGACGTAAGGCGTCCCTTGAGGAGTCCCTTGAGGCGTCCCTTGAGGAGTCCCTTGAGGCGTCCCTCGAGGAGTCCCTTGAGTTACAGCCCTTCACATATCTTCCTGCCCTTCCCCCTTTGACTTCAGGTAGCCGGGTCAATTCTAGGAGATGCGAGGGGGGTGGGGGGATGAAGTGAGAAAGAGTGTGAAAGAGAGAAGAATAGTGTGGAAAGACATCTTCAAGTGCCTCAAGGCCATCTTGATTATTGCTTGACACTGGATCCTGGTGCTCCTACCAGGCACCGACGAGACAAGTGAAGGTGAGAGGAGGGAAGGATAGAGGGGAGGGGGAGGCATGGAGATGATATGAGGGGAGGTCGATGGTGGGGAAGTGAGGTGGGTGGAGGAAGCATTGAAGTGAGAGGGGGACGTGGAGGTGAAAGGTGAGGGTTCGTGCAAGTGAGAGGAGGGGAGATGAGAGGGGCGTGGAGGGGAGTAGAGGGGGGGAGGAAGATGTGTTGAGTAACGAGACATAGGAAGGAACAGGTTAAATAAAAACAAATCGTATACACAACTCGTGGGTCAATGCATTATTACGTATAAAAAATACAGGATAACGTAACATTTCCTTACAAACGGCACCTTCCCAGAGACCAACGTGGAACACTTGCAAAAATCCTTAACCATCATTGATGATTGCGTGACGTCAAGTGCAACGCCCGGCTCCGCAACTCAATACAACACCATGCTAACCTAAGAAACCTAACCTATCGCAACTTAATCTGTCAAACCGAACACTGCCTTTATCTAAACAAAATCTAAATAACACGTACGGCATGGGATGGCTTGGCATTGGACTTAAAGCCTATCAACCGCTGGAGAGTTACATTAAGAACGCCACATTAGTTTACTAATCAACCAGCTATAGTATACTTTAATTCTGAACATATTCCAGTACAAAACGTATGGTAACTATCAGCAGAAAGCGCTAAGCTATTATGCCTACAGAAAACTTAACTCTCAGTTTATATATATATAAGTATGTATATACACCCAGGCATGGGATATATACCTGTCAGTGTTAGGGTATATTTACCCACAAAACGTTTTAATATAACATTCAAATGTTCCAATATAGAAAAATTTAATAGAAACACGCAACCGGCAAAAGGAAGAAAAATAAACAATACTAAAGCATGAATTCACGTACCATATAATAAGAGAAAATGAAGATGGAGTTCAGGAATCAATAGTAACAGAAAACGGACACACATATCAAGTCATAATCGACTCGAGAGTTACAAGCATGTCAGTAATGATTATCCTATTAGTTATTTAGGGAGGGTTTGGCCTGGCCTCCACACCTCCTTCCAGGAGTAAACATCCCAACTGGTTTAAGGTGGCTCAAAAGAATTTAGACGCTAGGTGATCAACCTGTCCTCTTAAAAAGAACGTCGCTTTTGGCCGTTTGCCCGTATGGCCGAATTTGGACGTAATTTGAAATTGAAAAAAATATGAAAATAAATTTGGGATTTTTTTTTTCAACAACAGTAAGTTAAGGGTCCTCTGATAGGTTAGGTGGGCAGGAAATTCTCATAAAGTTTCAAAACGTTATGAAAAACGTTAATTTAAAGTGTCCTCTTATAACCTCTGTGCGTACGCCGGACGACTCTAAGAGAAAACGGAACAGAACGTCACTTTTGTGAGTCGATTTCATTTCAAATTACGTCCAAATTTGGCCATAGTGCGCATACGAGCCAAAAGTGACGTTATTTTTAAGAGGACGGGTTGAGGTGATGATGCTATTGATTGATGAAGATTCCTATTCTGCCCGAAACGCTGCGCGTACTAGTGGCTTTACAAGATTGTAAATACTATGCTATGTATTTTCTCAAACCCAATGTACCTTCTTGTATATAAATAAATAAATAAAAGATTAGGCCACCCAAGAGGTGGCACAGCCCGTAAGTGATAGATTTTTGGGAGTAAATGTGGATGCTGCGGCCTCGGGCCCTCGATAGGTTAAGTGGATTTGTCTAAATTCGTATGCTCCTGGGTAGGAAAAAAAATTACTTGAAACTGAAAATAGGCGCTTGCGTAACCCTGATATCAGGCTGCTTCCAGGGTCAGATTTTTCGCTAAAAGGACTACATTAGAAGCCTACAAAACGCAGACTCGTTTTAGTTTAGTTCCTCTAAACGTCGCATTTTTTAACGGAATCGGCTAATCCGTTAAAAACGTGACCTATTAGCAAAAGTTAAAGCATTGTGGCTACACATCGCCTATCAGCAGAAAACAGTTGTGCCTCGTGGCGTGTAATCGAACCCGTCCTCCTAATAGAACGTCGCATTTTGACGTAAACTCTACTTAAGGCCAAAAATCGTCGTACTAGAAAATGGTAGCGGCTCGCGAAATTGTCCCGTTTTCTATTTAGGGTCCTCTGGTAGGTTAGGATAAGGGCACGTCAGTACGACAGTTTCATGACTTTGAGAAACCTCCGGAGGATGGGCTGTGTAATCACACTGATCAGCAGATGCTTGGGGACCCCCATAAAATAGAGGACTATCTACTGATACTCAGTGACCACAAGATAGACGCGTCCTGTGAATACTGAGCAGCCAAACACAAGTAGCCTAACGATAGAACCACTGGTGAACACCATTTATCGGTGTATATATATATAATTTGAGTTTACTCTAGTCCTGGACTATGCTCAGGACTAAATTATACTTACTGGGAGGCCAGTAAGCTATTGTGGTAACCTTAATAACTCTCCTGCGGTTAATAGGTCTAAACCCAACACCAAACTAGGAACTTATGTGAAGAGGCGTTCGGTCTGTGCTAAATTAGGGCTATAACTGATGACATCTGGCGGCGGGTTCTTATCAGGGGAAGTCATCCTGCTCACTCTCGCTTTCATCTCTGCTATGATGTAAACACAGGTGGCCGAGCACCGAGTATATGAGGGTGTCTCAGCTGTGTCTGACGGAATGTCTAGTTATGTTCTTTAATGGTGGTTGCAAATGAGCCGCCAACATCAGCACCGCTCCTGTGCCAGGTAAGTTCACTACGGGGCTCACCATAGCCCGTGCTACTTGCCCCGCTCCTGTGCCAGGTAAGTTACGGGCTCACCATAGCCCGTGCTACTTGGAACTTGTTCCAAGTAGCTGAATCTATAACAACAACATGAACAATACAATTGAATGCTAAGTAACCATCAAGTAGGGAGCAGGATGAGCCAGGAGTTAACTGTGTGCTAAAGCTTTCATATGGTAAGTCGATTTGATTTCTTGTGTATCTACATATTGAGCAAACATGTTCCAAATATGTGTCAGTTTAAGAATAAATGAACGCTGATAAAGAACGCTGAACGCTGATGATGAACGCTGTTCTTGCGAAAGGCACACCCAGCATAATGCTGCTAGTTGCTGAGCGCCTTGTGTTGTAATTGCCATCTTCAGCTTGTTCTGCTAGATGTAGACATTTGAGAACATTTCAACACTTATGTATTTTGTATATTTTGAACCAAAGTTAACTAACAAACCTTACCTGACCTAACTTACTTATGAATAGACTGATTTGATTTGAAATGGCTGATCATGCCTCACTAATGCCCAACTTCGTCCGATATTAAATCAAAGCTCAAGTAATCATTCAAACATGTCAATATTGTGAAATCAAAATTTCAGCAATGATACAGCTAAGAAAAACTAACAGCCTAGTCGGCTTACTTGGCCTAGTAAGTCTTGCTTACTAGGCCAAGTCGGACGGTTCTGTCAAAAAAACTTGATTGTTTGTACGTCAATTATCTCTCTCTAACTTGTCCAAGTTTTACTGTTCACAATTGAATACAATAACGTGATGTATGAATGAGAAAATACTGAGGAACTGTAAATGGCATCGAGCCCATATCCCTAGCCTCCCCAGACGCACCCACTACCCCACTGAACCAAGATGACATTACAAGTATTTGAACCAGAAGTTCTACTAGACTTGGAATTTGGAGTTTTACGAGACACATGTCAACACCCAGGAGTATGTAGTGTGTCTACGGAGTTTAGGGATGCGAGTTCTATCCTATTGTATTATTGTGATTTTAATGTACTTTGACGGACAGCGACACACGCACGCACGCACACACCCACATACACACACACACACACACACACACACACACACACACACACACACACATACACACACACACACACACTTAGGTAATTACAGTCATGCAATAACGCTTGGGTAATTATTCACACACATGCCAGCAAGACCCCCTCCCCCCCCCATTACTCCACATGTTCCACAACTCAGGAACATGACTGTGCAAGGCTTGATAAACAATACTGTCTGCGGAAGAGAAATTGTGCATTGAGGCAAAAATAAGAAACACGGGAAAGCTTGAAAGAACTAGAGAGAGAGAGATAGAGAAACCCCGAAACATCTACAACAGAGAATAGAATATCTGAGAATCGTAATACGATAAAAAAATACATCCTGGCCAAAAGAGTAACCAAAACTACTATACAGTTATGAGGAAAATTGTCTATAATGATCTAATAAGGATAATCAGACTAGAGAGAGAGGAAATCTTTTCTCTTGCCTCCCTCCAGCGTGCGGGAGGCAAGAGGGAAAATGGAAGGTGAAGGAAGAGAAGGAAAGTGACTGACGGGTGGGGGAGGGAGGGAATGTTCATTCCTCTCTCATGAGAAACAGTTCGCCCAGGCACCAAGACAGCTCCTCCAAGTGGCGTGAGTGAAAGTGGTCAGTGTGATTGGCAGCGCATGATGCCTCCTATCCCCCTCCCCCCCATCACCAATCGACTCCCACCCTCCATTTCCCCCCCCCCCCCCTCCTGAGGGTGTGCGATCCTGTATGCACATCTAGGTGAGTACACACTACCTCCATGGTAACGGACTAAGCTGGAGGACTCGAGCAGAAAACGGGACAGTACATCACTTTCGTGATCCGATTTCATTTCAAATTACGTTCATTTTTGGCCATAGCGCGCATACGAGCGAAAAGCGATGTTAATTTTAAGAGGACGGGTTACATCACCACCTCCACCCTGCTCTCCAACGCCCAAAACTGAAGCGGTAATGAGAGACAAACGCAGCGAGGAAGCATTTTTTAAGATTTTGTTTAATCAACAACAAATCACAGTACGATCGTCGGGGCGAGTTATGGGGGGCAGTAGCCTCATGGTCCTCGGCCACCGGTCTAGAACGGTACAGAAATAAATCACTATACTCACCCTCACTATACTCACTATACTCGCCCTCAGCCAGGAGGACAATGCAAACACAATAGGGGTGACAGCCTGGGTCGGAGTCTCCAGACAAGATCACCAGGAGCTAATTCAATTACCAACCTTGAATGCCAGTTACTACAGCACGTGATGTTACAACACGTTAAAAAGATTTACTACTACCACCGCTGAAGCATGCGTAACCACAACTACTTGTATCACAAGCTACCACCACATATGGCCTCAGTGGACCAAGTTCTCTATGGGAAGGAACAGCGTCAAGTGGGAGACACTGATGGACCCGGAAGGTGCTGATATCGCTACTGCCCATCGAACTACTAGTTTTATCTTTATCTACTGGGATATTTTTATCTTTATTTAATAAAATACAATATAAATCATATATACATAAATTTTACAAGGCAATACTACATCACATGTACAGTAGTATAATTCTCAGTAAACAAGTGTTTCATTATCACAGAACATGAACTTTAAACCCCTAAATGTTATACTTATTTTTCCTTAAATGATTTACAATATTAGAGATTATATTTACATTAATTTACAGGGGAAATTATTACATTTATATATATTTTATATAATTCTCAGTAAACAAATTTTCCATATCACTACTGAGCATGAGCCTTAAACCCCAAATGTTATACTTGATCCTGCCTCGCAAGAACTTCAATATTTTGTCTACAGAGTAACCCTCCTTATGAAACAACTTGTCACAGCTCCAGATAAGGAGTCAGCAGTCTTCAAGTACCTTTGAGACTTAGGAAACGTATATGTTTATCTCTCAGAATGTTTGGTAATATGTTTATTATTTGTGATGTGTGTCTATGTATGTATTAACACGATGTACTGAACGGGGTGAGAATAGCTTGAGCTACCTCATCCCTTTGTGTGTATTTTACCTCAATAAAATTATTTCAATTTCAATTTTGAGACTTCTTCTCTAAGCTGTTTAAAGCAAAGGTCAAAACAGGTATCAAAACATAACATATAAATGTATTATATTAAAGCATTTACTGTTTTGACTACACCTGCACATGGAGTATTTGAAACTAGGCAAGGCATACTTAAAATAAACTTTCACAAAACAGTAGCGTAATAATAATTAGATAAAATTAATATGTGGGATGAAGTAGTTAATGGAATTATACTGAGAGACTCCTGGACACCGGAGAGAGCTTATGACAGTGACGCCGCCAACGCAATTACCATGATCGAGGCGGAAACTAGTGCCGGTGAAAGCACTGTGAAGTGTATAACATAATCTGTCATGGCGGTGTGGGGAAGAGTGCCACTCTTCGGAAGGGGGAGCGGGGTAAGTGGGGCTCTGCAGAAGGGAGGGGAGGGGCACTTTTCAGAAAGGGAGGGGGGTTTAGGAAGTAAGAGGGACTCCCGGAACGGGATAGGAGCAAAAGAGGATGTAACTATACGAAAGGGAGGGGGCAGGAGAGGGGTTTGTGGGACTACGAAAGCGGAGGCGTGGGGTGGGAAGGTGGGGAAGGGGAGGGGGGGAGCCGATACACCACAGCCCATTCTCATGACTTAGATACACTAAGAATTGGGGGAAGGGGGGCGAGCAAGTGGATAGAGGAGCAACCCAGGGCACAGCGGGGATAGGAAAAAAGTGACTGGAAAGTTTCGGCGTTTTGTGTAATGTTTTCCGCACCAGTCAAATGAGCCATCAACCCATTTCTCACTTGGGTTGGATGGTCTCGCTTCAGGCAGGTCGCCGTTCAGTCCCCGACCGTCCAAGTTGTTGGTCACCATCCTTTCCCCCGTCCCATCCCAAGTCCTTATCCTGGACCCTTCCAAGTGCTATGTAGTCGTAATGGCTTGGCGGTTTCTCCTGGTTGTTCCTCTCCCCAACCCATTTCTTCTTCTTCTTCTTCTTCTTCTTCTTCTTCTTCTTCTTCTTATAATAATAATAATAATGCTCCTGGGTACTACAACAGAGTATATACTCCAGCTGATGTTGTTGATACCATGATGAAATCCACACAACTTTGCTTTGAACAAAACTTTTGGAGCTTGCGCCTATTTTTTCCCAACAAATGCATACAATATCTTAACTATAATTGTCATGTGAGAGTCACTACAGATGCCTCTACATCCACGGCACTAGTTACGACTCTTCTATTGCAATAATTCCCGACCCTCTCGCGCTTGATTATAAGTATTCACAAATTTAAAACTACGAATACAGTTAGCCTCAACTAACCGCTACACTGGTTACCTGGTCACAGGTAACTACGGGAGTATTTACTGGCGGTCTGGTCAGAGACCGGGCCGAGGGGACCTTGATCCTGGGAATCACCACCAGGTACAACGTTCTCACGACCGTCCCACTCATTGCATGTGTCCTCTTGTTCCGTAAGTGGTCTGTCCTTGTCTACTTCCGCTTTGACTCGCTTGACTACTGTGATCAGGTCGTCTTTGGTTCTTCATTCTTGTAGCGATGCGAAGTTCAGT
This sequence comes from Procambarus clarkii, assembly GCF_040958095.1. Taxonomy (NCBI): domain Eukaryota; kingdom Metazoa; phylum Arthropoda; class Malacostraca; order Decapoda; family Cambaridae; genus Procambarus; species Procambarus clarkii. Next base: position 28,744,985 of record NC_091184.1, on the reverse strand, counting down.
TCTTTAAGCAACTCCTCATATCCTAGTTCTCTTATTCCTGGCACCAGGTTTGTGATAAGACTGGATCGCGGTTTCTCGTGGTTTATATTTTAATACTAGGCTAGGTGTGGGTTCCAAGCTGGCATAGTAGGCTACTCTAGTATTGGTATCATGTAGATCGTGTACAATGCTCCGAACAACTTCTTCAAATTTATAAGGGCTGTTATTGTATTTGGCAGCTTTGCATAGGCTTGGTTTAGTTTCCCATAGATGGAGACCTGAAGCCACGTAGGTTTATCAACGTCACCCGATACCAACCCCTGACCTCACACAAGATGCAACCCACAACAGTTACTTAATTTCTGGGGGTACTTATTTTACTGTTACGTAAACAAAAGTATCAGATGTAAGAGAATGTACCCAAACATATCCGTCATGAGCAGGATTCAAACCTGGGACCTTACGGCTTGCGATGATGTGATGTCCATCTCTAGGCTTTTTAATGTTAAGATTGAAAAAGCTGTTTTTCCTTCGGTGTGATTTGCAGCTCAAATCCTGCTGGATTGTGCATTAAGTTGCCTTCATCTTCTCCAAACTCATTAATTATTCATTAACAATAAACCTTGTATTACAAAGTTTCTACTGAGAGGGATCCTGTAGGGGGGCCTGTGGCAGAATGGACAGCGTTCTGGACTCTTAATCCTAAGTTCCCGTTCCGATCCCCGGCGATGACGGAATAAATTAGCAGTTTCTTTCACCCTGATGCCCCTGTGACCTAGCAGTAAATAGGTACCTGGGTGTTACACAGCTATTACGGGCTGCTACCTGGGAGATTGGTTAGAAAGGCAAGGTCCAAGAGCTAATAGCTCGATTATGCAGGCATAAATAGTAAATACAAATAGTAAATACACTATTTATATATATATATAAATTTATATATCTCGCAGATATAAAGCCAGAGATGCACACACACCACGTTACTCATCCACAACCACGCGAGGATGACTCAGCCTGGAGAGCGGAAACCTGGTGGCTGAGTGCATGTGGGGCCTCGACACACACACACACACACACACACACACACACACACACACACACACACACACACACACACACACACACACACACACACACACACACACTGATCCTCCTCAACACATTCATTGTAAACCTGCTCGTCATACCAGGTGTCTTCATACACCTGGAGAATTGCCCCTCCCTTATGAACACACCTTTGACTTTTGCACCTGTTCGACCATAAGCATACGCACTTGACTGTGGGTTTTAAATAAATACTCTTCACTAATCTTTAGATATATCAGATGCATCTGAAATTCTGGACGTGTCTTATACAGAATTAATGCATTCCTTCAAATGTATATATGGAATTTATATGTAAGATGGTAGGAGAAATGTCAAAAATTGTAGAATAATAGGGAAGGGAAAACACGCACACGTGGGAAAGAAGGTTCAATAATGGATAATTGTCTACGTTATACCGCAGGCGTGTTGCAAGACCTCAATTGTTGGGAGCATCCACGCTTCATAACCACGTCCCGCCTACTTCTCCCCTCCCCCTATCTCTCTCTCTCTCTCTCTCTATGACACACGAACAAACCATAACAGTATGCCTACCTATATTGACCGGACAAAACTTGCAGACGTGGATATTTAGCCGTTCAAGCACAAAGGAAGCATTTAGGGCGATCGTACTAAAGGAGACAGTAATAATTCTAAATAAGACCTGTGACGATCATAACCATGTGATTAAAATAAGTGACGCAAATGATAGTGGTGATGATAATATTGGTGAAATTATTTCCTACATGGCTGGCTAGGGGCTGAACCCCATGGTCAGGCAGAGGTCACGACTCCTCTTTCTGTTAGGGGCGTATATGTGTTCGTGTTCTCTCTCTCTCTCTCTCTCTCTCTCTCTCTCTCTCTCTCTCTCTCTCTCTCTCTCTCTCTCTCTCTCTCTCTCTCTCTCTCTCTCTCTCTCTCTCTCTCTCTCTCTCTCACTCTCACCCTCACTCTCACTCTCAGTCTTACTCTCACTCTCAGTCTTACTCTCACGCCCACGAGCCTGACTGTATAAAGAGCCCTCGTCAACGAGATAAGAGGCCATTTGTATAACCTGTGCAAATTCTGTGGAAGCAAGTCTGACTGTAGGATCTGAGAGAGCAAGTGCGACTGTGTAGGATCTGAGAGAGCACCTTCGACTGTGTAGAGTCAGCCAGAGTTGAATCTGTCAGCATGATATTATTTCCACTCACCACAAACGTGACTCGGCTAGACGCATATTTGAAAGATTGGATAAGGAGACTTTTCTCTTTGTTGAAACATTCCTATTCCTCTATATATCATATTCTTTATAATGAAAGTTATTTAAATAAAGTTACAAATGCACACTCTTGATTTAGTTAAATGAAATGATTAAGAAAACAATTTTCCCAAATTATCAGAGGCTATCAGGCACCAAGAAGAGAGAAAACACGTGGACACTTCTTTAACACTTCAGCAAAGAAGACACAGTAAAAGCGAATTGAATAAACAAACTGAATAGGAAATACAAAGATAAATATGTAGATGAGGAAGGGAGTTATCAGAGGAAAGCGCCAAACATGTGGAATAAGACTATAACGGAAAGGCAGGGTTTGAGACCTTAATGCTGCAGGTACATCTAGGTGAGCACACACAAAAACAATTATACAATAGAAATATTCCTGAACAGAATACATTATATCTTATGATAACACTAGAGGCGCAGAAGCGAAACGCTGTATGCGCACACACGTTCAGTGCCTCGCAGCTCGGGCCCTCTGGAGGCATTGTATATAATTTATTTCCTCTCACCAGACACCAGCTGGGAGTTCAAGCACTGAGTTTTCATTTTGCAAACGTATGGGTTATAGTACAATATATTCAATCCAAGAACTGAATATATTGTCCAATCATATGTCCCACGCGCGTGTGTAAAACCGGGAGATATAGCCTATCCGTATACACAATAGTAGGATGGGTAGAAGAAAGTCTAGGTTGTGTACATTGAGAGGTTAACGGGTTGAACCTGTGACCCCAACCTACTGAGGAATCCTCAGTGTATACCTGTTCTCTGTAAGGGTGGGGGTTGGGGGGAGACGAAGTGAGAGGAGCTTGGGGAGGTAGTAAGGTGAGTGGTAGATGAAGTCAGCATCTGCCAGGAGGACTTTGCTCCTATAGGAGAGGTAACTGTGGCCACATAACAACAGAAAATCAATGGTGTAAGTTAAGGAAGCAAACATTCCAGTACCATTCACGATTTTAGACAGGGAAGTCTTTTAGTATTGTGCACTACTTATTCCTAGAGTATTGTACACTACCTATGTATGATTGGTACTGGAATATGCAACCCATGAGTGGACACCCCATCTAAAAGCTACGGAGACAAGACCCAAAATATCGCGAGGTTTTGCACTAAACTGGTCTAGGAACTGTGGTTGGAATACGACAATAGGCTGAGGGAACTTGACTTCATAACATTAGAGACACTCCCCAGACACACGCGGTTTCGAATCCACTGTACAGCCTCAATATTTTATCACAGATACATCGCACAGTCACTGCGTATTATTATTTTACTATAATCAGGTGCTCGTTGCTCACGGTAGGGTTTCCTTATGGTTGTGTCAGATTGCTTCGAGTAGATCTTCAGGTTGCTTTACGGTAGAACAAATTCTACCAGGCTTGCTTCGATAAATCTGCGGCATTTTCCTGTTCTCCTCAGAATGTACGTGTACATTTTTCTTCCTTGCCAGGAGTGGGTCCCCACCTTTACACACACACACACACACACACGTTGTATGACTGCACTCCTACACTTTTCTCAGGTCATACAGTAAGCTCGCAGTCGTACGCTTATCCGAGATCTATGTACAGTAAGGACTAAGTAGTACAGTAAGATCTGAGTTCATACAGCAGTATGATCAACCCTCTACGTTTGTCTAGGATATCCATCCTTCATCATTAAGACAGGAGCAATTATGATTACAAAATTTCCCGACGAGTCACAAATATTTAAAAAAGAGGAAGTGGGATGAGAGGAGAGAAGTAATAGGAAAATAGAGACGAGTGAAGGAAGTAGGATGGAAGGGAGGGAATGTAAGAGGTGCGGGGGAAGGTCAGAAAAGAGGGAGGGTGGGTAGGAGAAGGGTGACGAGATGAAGCCTGAAGCAAAACTTGCCCTTGAGAGAAGCTAGGCATGCAACACGACCTGATCCATGCCCCGACAATGTCCAGCTGGGTAATGACAGCCGTTGTGGGGGCTGGAGGCTAGGCTCCGCGCTGTGCACAATGGCACAGTGACAACTTAAACACCAGCTACCCACTGCTGAGGGTAGAAGCTAACAATGTTCTACAGTTGGACCTTCACGGCAGACATTAATACATAAACGGACTGACCAACCTGATTTGATCTATAAAACAGACAATACTGTATAGCTTGGTAATGGTAATGTCTTCTCGCAGACATAATAACACAGGATAAAAACCCACACTTGTATATTTGTGAAATTTATGTAAGAAATTTACACCAAGTCTTTCGCACTCTCCTGAGTGCTTTGTCAAGGACTGAGTGGGTCAAGGTAAAACTCCATTACATCCACAGAGAACTATTATATCCATATGATGATAATCCATATGATGATAATCCATATGATGATAATCCATATGATGATAATCCATATGATGATAATCCATATGATGATAATCCATATGAACTATTATATCCGAATGAAGATAACCATTAAGAACGTCACGAATTTATAGATCGTAATGCAATTTTCGAATATTCATTCTAACAAACCATAACTCTAAACGGTATACTAAATTCTTGTCGACTACACAGGCGGACACGACTGATCAGGAAATCCCATCCTGGTCGAACCCCGCTATAGAGACTTCCAGGGTAAGTACAACGCTCCCTCCATGTGTGGAATGCTTTGTCTCAATGCTCCCTCCTATTCCTCATGTTCCACTACTCCAATCATGACTACTTATTACACTACTGAGTAATGCGTTGCATTTGCATTGCTCAATCGCAATGCAACGCCCAGAAATTAAATAATTTCGAACAATTACTTCATAATGTCATTTGTAATTATATTTACTTGATAATATAACTAGTTTACCGTATTTGCAATTAAATATGGTAAATATAAATTGAGTATACCTTTTTGGCAAGGTATATATGGTTTCCCATTATTATGGACAAGTCTGGTAAACCTTATTGACGTCCTGCTAGGTCAACGACTGACCTTTTCCCGGATGCAACCCACAGTTGACAAACTCTGGGGTACCTATTTACTCAACAAAGACATACTACACACGTCCAGTGGACTGACTCGGGTCCAAGTCGCTAGACATCCTGTCAGTTTTTATTATTATTATTATTATTATTATTATTATTATTATTATTATTATTATTATTATTATTATTATTTTCTACCACAGACGTGGCCACACTGACTGGTCCCGTGTTAAGTGGACAGTAGCCTCATGCTGCTTCACGGAGCATGAACAGTGAAAGTTGTTTACACAAGCAAACATTGTATTATTCTTTAGTGCAACAATAATTGTTTGCAAAGTATCCATTCAGCTCTAAATTGTGTCAACATATCCGCTATTTTCTTTAATGTTACGATAAACGTTAAATGCGATAAAAGTAAACGCTCACATTTTAACTATCGCCGTGACAAATGGATTCCTGGGCAAAAATTACACTTTTGTGAGGCACAACATATTGTTTTCAAATACAAGATATTTTTTTACAACAATTTTACAATCGTTCACACCTTTCTGTAGTCACAAGTGTATGGGTCCCTGCAAGATTTATCAAACATGAACATTTTTGTCACATGGTTGATGTAGGTCTGTCTATACACAGTTCCAACGACTGTTACTTATCAATAGGGGGGACTACACATTTTTTAATTAACACCTTTGGGGGTCTATGAGCATATATATGCAACTCTCATTTACAGGAGTATCGAAGACACGACCACGTCATTGCTCACATGTTGTTGTTCAACATTATGCAGTGAAGTATATGCACTTTCATCATATGCAAACAAGCCTGAATGGTCCCCAGGTGTATATGCAACTGAAAACTCCACACCCCATAAGTGACTCGAACCCATATTGCCAGGAGCACTATGCAACTGGTGTACAGGAGACCTTAACCACTCGACCATCACGACCGGACAAAAGATGATGGTAGCCGAGGCTATGTCCCCCATCATCCTGCCGGCGCTCTGATGGTAATCTTGGGCATGGTATTTTATCAGATCACCTCATTTTTAGGGGTCACGTGAGCAACACAAATGCGAACAAGCCTGAATGGTCCCCAGGCCTATATGCAACTGAAAACTCCACACTTTCATCATATGTTAGTTGAAAATGACATACCGTGGCCTCTATATTTTAACATTCAGTGGTGTAATGAATACAGGAAGAGACATTGATTACAAGGTGCTTTACGTGTTTCTGAGTACTGTATAATGAGCACAGTCTGTTGTTGGTGATAATGGTAATGGTAGTTGTGATGGTAATGATGGTGGTGGGGGTGGTATTGGTGATAATGTTGAACCCATCGGTGACATACACATTTGTTTTGAGTAGAAAGTTTGCAATTTGTATCCAGCTACTGATGTTTGATATTACATCATCTTTATAATTACTAAATGCTCAGTTTACACACAGACTAGATCCAATTTCTCCTCCTCGGTCCCGAGTGAAGTTAATTGCTTGTAAACCTGGCAGATGACGCCTCCTGCTGGTCACGACCGTGGTTTCTGACCACTATTATCATTAGGTTATGTTTGGCCGTGACCACAAGACCAATTGGTCAAATTATAACCACTGCTAATACGCTTCCACACTGTGTGACCTCAAGTTGGTCTTGGGCAGTAATATGCATCCTCCATCAAGCAAGTTGTAACCGCAAGGAACCACTCAGGAATACGTTGCCTGAGATTGCATTTAACAAAGTCATCAATCATAAGACCGTAAATAAATTAGAAGTGCAGTGTTATCAAACAGTAAAACGAATCGAGGCTTAATATAAACAAATAATTTCCCCAAAAGCTCCAAACTATGATATAAAAAAAAGATCTAGGCCTATATGTGACAAAGCGGAATCGAAATGGCAACCCAGTATCTCGTATGACGTTTTGTACTAACGAGAACCCAACAAAGACTCTAGAGTGAATTCCATTCACCTGGGGCCAGATTCACGAAAGCACTTACGCAAACACTTACGAACGTGTACATCTTTCCTCGATCTTTGACGGCTTTGGTTACATTTATTAAACAGTTTACAAGCATGAAAACTTGCCAATCAACTGTTGTTATTGTTATAAACAGCCTCCTGGTGCTTCGGAGCTCATTAACTGTTTAATAAGTGGAAACAAAGCCGCCAAAGATTGAGAAAAGACGTACAGGTTCGTAAGTGCTTGCGTAAGTGCTTTCGTGAATCTGGCTCCTGGGCTGCAGGAGTCTCAGGACTCCTATATATGTCTCAGTCTCATATATGTGTACTTCTCTAGAGTGAAGTACACACATATATATATATATATATAATAAAATCACAATAACGTGACGTGTTTGGTCTCAAGAAAATTAAGCTCGAAGGAGACGATTATTTTCAACAATATAATTTAAATTCGTGAATTTTTGTCGTACATTTTTTAAATTTCATCATTTGTTTAAGTGCCAACGTTTTACGACTGCATTACATCCATCATAAACTTGCCACTATGGCATGTATGGAAGCGCAGACAAAGCTACTGTCCTCCTAAGATATATCACAACGTGTCGTAGTAAAGTGCCCTTACCCTAACCTACCTGAGGACCCAAAACAGAAAACGTGACAGTATGTCAATTTCACGAGCTGCTGCCATTTTCTAGTATGACAATTTTTGGCCTTAGGTAGAATATACGTCAAAATGCGTTTTTCTATTGGAAGGACAGGTTGGACCTCGACCGGACAAAAACAATAACAATTACAACCAGTTACAGTCACAACCCCGCTCCTGTGCCGGGTAAGTCAACTACGGGCTCACCATAGCCCGTGTTACTTGGAACTTGTTGTTCCGAGTAGCTGAATCTAAAACAACAATAACAATTACATTGTAAATATATGCTGTGTTTAAAAATTAGGCCATGGCTGAGGTATTGAAACTATGAGGTTTGACAGCCTTATGTTTTCAAGGGTAAGAAGTCACAGAACAGTGTCCACTTTCGACATTTGTCTCTCAACCGTGTTCACTGCGGCTGAGTGTATTTATTACGCAGTTTACGAGCTCTGAAGCTACAAAGTCGTTCACAACAATAATAACTTTGGATCAAGGATAATCTCATAAACTGTTTAGTTAATACAGACTAACACGTATAGTTCTCGTAAGTCGGCACGTAAGTGCTTGTTGAATCCTGGCCCAGAGTCTCTCTTATGCGAGGCTTGTGCTAATTACTGCACCACAGGCTGCCAAATACGTACTACGCGTTCCTGTGTATATATGAGCATGCAGAATATATATCACCTAGTGATAGTGATCTTTTTTTTGCATAACAAAGATTTTGCAATAGGTGTGGGGTATGCATACAATACAATCATATCAGCAGTGAACAAATCCACAAGGGCCGTGATGAGGGGTTCGAACCTACGTCCGAACCTCACGGCCCTTGTGAATTTGTTCATTTGATGCATCACGCTATTGTGATTTCTGTGTATACCAATAGTGTTTTCATGTGTTGCGAACTTGAGATGTATCCAGAAAAAATATCATAGTTGATGGAGATTGCTGAGACATCTTCCTCCCAATAATCACCAACCAATCCTCATCTCAATGGAATATGATCTTACTTATATATCGCTTTATAAGTATCAAACGAGCCAAAATTAGCTAAACACATAGTTGCCCCCGCGTTAGAAGTTTTTTATTCCACACGAAAACTTATTATAGGAAGGAGAGAGACGGAGAACGCACCAGACACATCCACTGGCCTGGCTAATCTACGCCAGGACATGACGAGCCTGATAGTGGCTGAGTCAATGTCTCCTGGTGTTGGTGTTTTTGCTCCACCTGCAAACTCATCGTTACATAACAAAACACTGCGTGTATTTTAATGTGTTTTCCTCTGTTTATACCACTAAGATCATCTTGTTTTAAAACACATAAATCCAAAGCCTTTTCCTATTTTCAGCTTCATGTAAAAATCATCTTCATAAATATGACAAGAACATAAGAATCAAAGAAACTGCGAAAGGCCTCTTGGCCTTTCGTGGCAGCTTCTTTTATATCCACCCAAACGTTTCTTACAACAACCAAACATCCAACTATTACTAACAAATAATTACTATACTGCCAAGCAATAACAATGACTCGAGGACTGTTTTAATTCACCAAATATGACGAAACTGGCATATAATGCAAAATAGAGATGTTTTCGTAAAGAAAATAATAAGATACCTTAAAAATTACTGTATTGTTCGTAAGTCTCCCAGTGAAAAAAATTAAATAAATTATAGCGGCCTAGGCCTAATAAATTTCACTGCTCGACTTGAATGATCCTCACCCCCAAATGAAAAATAAAGCAAGGGAAAATCTCCGAGGGTTATTTAGAATTATTGATAGAAATGTATTTGTGGAAACAAAACTCCAGCTCATAGGTCCCGCCTCTTATCAATTAATGAACTGGTGTGATGCCTCCCTAATCCTGTAGGTTTTATTTGCATTTATAATTTGAGTACACCACAAGTCTCCGTGGTGTAGTGGTAAGACACTCGCCTGGCGTTCCGCGAGCGCTATGTCATGGGTTCGTATCCTGGCCGGGGAGGATTTACTGGGCGCAATTCCTTAACTGTAGCCTCTGTTTAACGCAACAGTAAAATGTGTACTTGGATGAAAAAACGATTCTTCGCGGCAGGGGATCGTATTCCAGGGACCTGCCCGAAACGCTACGCGTACTAGTGGTTGTACAAGAATGTAACAACTCTTGTATATATCTCAAAAAAAAAAAAAAAAAAAGTATGGTGTTAGCCTCCATCACTACCCATCCAAGTACCGTTGCCCTCACTGGTTACCCTCACGCTGTAAACACTCTTACATTCACCATTTTGTAATAACATGAAGGTAAGGTAACCATCAAGGGAAAGTGTTATGCTGTATAACTAAATAGCATTTGACAGGGTTATCGTTTCCTACCGATGATGTTACGAAGGTTATATCGATTCCTTTAGGTCAACGACTCGCTTTCCTCAGGATGCAACCCGCAACTCCAGGATGCCTATTTATTACTACTAGGTGAACAGAGGCATCAAAGGTGCTTAGAAGTCTTGACTTTGCCAAAAATCGAGACTAATTGTCCAATGGTTGCGAGCCGCAGGTGGTAACCACTGTTCTACAAGTGAAGGAAGAAGTCGAGGAACGGTTCCCAACCACTTGGACCATCGGGTATCGAACACCACACAAAATATGAAACTCACTTTATATTAGAGTAAATATTTTGAAGATGGTTTGTTATCATTTGGAACATAGCCACTGGATTCAATTACGAAGTTAAAAACAAAGTTTAAAACAAATGCCAAACTGCCTGAAGATTCGATATTTAAACAATGAAAATTCTAGTTCAATATTCTAACTGTACATCCAGCCTTGTCAAACCTCATAACTCAAGTGATATAACATGGGGGATCAGAGTTTTCAACTTTTCCCCCCCGTTCCACTACAAAATATGATGATGGTAAGAATCAGCACAATGTAATGTAAACTATAAAAATTAAAAAGTAATGTGCATTCTATATATAATCCCAAATTTACCGAAATGTAGCAGAAAGAATATAAAAATAAAGTAATACTCTATAAATGTGAAACACTTGTTCATCTTATGTATTACTATTTTGTGCAGTGAATACATATTCGCAAATGTAATATGGTCAGTAACTACACTACACAATATGTCACAATCTCAGCTTATTCGAGCAGAAAATACATTTCGTTGCATTATAGTCTAAACATCTCAACAGTGTTTGCAAGCCATATTAATTTTCGCTTTAACATATTTAAGTTGTTCCTGAAGCGCAGTGGTAACCCACGCGCTTCGCAAGCGATTTGGCCTGGGTTCGTATCGTGGCTGGGGAGGATTGACTAGGCGCCAATCCTTAACCTCTGTTCACCCAGCAGTAAATGGGTACCTGGTTGTTAAAACGATTTGGCAGGTCGTATGCCAGGGAAAATTAGGATTAAGGTTAACCTGCCCGAAACGTTATATAAACTGTTGACCACAATACCGTGGATATATTTCATTCACATTGGGCACTATAGGAGCCTCGATCACACGGCCCAGTAGCACAGTTGATAGAGCTACTGTTTCCCATGCCGGAGGTTGGGTGTTCGAAGCTCCTAGTGCCCAAAATGAATGAAATATAAAATATATTTAAATATTTATCACAAAGAAATCACAATGGTGTGATATATCAATGAGAAAATCATTTTGTGGGAATTGAGTGACATGAACTGGCGTTCTGGTGATTATTCACAGACACCTGCTTTAACCCACTCGGCCATAATAGGACAAAGGTCAACCAAACGAACTCTGCTGAATTCACTGGAAGATGCTGGAGGGCCAAACTGGTGCCCAACCAGGATCTTTACGACTGGCATACCAACTCTAGTCTGTAAGTAATGTACGCCCCTCCTTCAGATAACAAAGTGATCACAAAGACATGATATATCAATGAGAAAATCATTTTGAGGCAATGCGATGACTTGAACCAGCATTCTGGTGATTCCTAGACACCTGTTTTAATCCACTCGGCCACGATTGGACAAAAGCCAACCAACCCAAAACGTTACTGAACTCACTGCATGGTAGGGTCTAGAGGAGCGAACTGGTGCCCATCCAGGATTTTTATGGCTGGCCCGCCTACACTCTGGCCTGCAGGTAATGGTGATCACACCCTTACCTGTAGGCTGATCTGATCCTTCAGATCACCAAAAATAATTACCAGGATTCGAACCAGGGATCACCCCACTGGCTACCACAGTACTAGTACCACTATACCAATTGCTGGTGTAGTGGTATTTCGACGTTTCATCAACAACGTGACATCCTCAGGAATATACAAATGAGAAACGACACAAGCATACCAAAATTACATGTAAAATCATACACATATAAGCATGGGTTCGACCCCAACTACATTCACTCTCGGGAAGGAGCAGTCATTTTTGTTTATTATTTTCTACCACAGACGTGGCCACACATTTACAATGCTAACCAGCATATATACATTTTCTTCTGTCCTCCATGGACAGGGTTCGAGATGTGTTAAACATATAGTTCAGGGGTTTATTGAACAATCAACCACTGTGGAGCAGTCATTAATCGTAGAGCGCGACGGAGTATAGAGTTAGATGATTGGGTTTGTTTACTTCAGGGAACTATGACCACAGATATTTTCATATAAATTTCTCTACCCCCCGTTGTAGCCAATGCCTCAAGGGTCACTCGGGCAACTTCAACGTCCCCAGGAGCATGTGGAGTGCCAGGTACACGTACATATTTGCGTCATCTAACATGCGGGAGTAATTGAAAAACATTTTATCACGTCACTAGGAGCGCCGCACACTGGTAAAGAACGTGATTCAGTACACTGCGGTTCTATATTTACGAAAATAACTATATATATTTCAGCCTGTATAAAGATATATGGCTATTTAAGCCAGGAACCTTCGCAGCAATTATAACATGCTTTACACAATTTGTTTCGAAAATTAATTATAGTAATAAGCTAAAATGAAGTACAACGAATTTCTATTATACAAACCAACACTTTTTCCACATTTTTAGAAAATTAAAAGACGAAAATAGCCTGTAGAGCTGACTTGCATCACTGCCTGTACCCGTTTGCGTCACGGAAACCGGGCGGGAAAGATATATGTACAAAAATAAAATAAAAATATCTAAGGTGCGGCATAAGACACAAGTTAAGGAGCAGGTGGCTAGTGAGGGAATACCTACATTGGTGGTGCTGTCAGCGGTCATGGTGGGAGGACGGGGCCGCGGCTGTACACTTGTGGCCATCACACACACACAGTCCAGTGGTCTGCATGTTCACTGGCCTCCCTCGCCTGCTGCCCCTCCTCCTCTCCCCTCACAACCCCTCACAACCCCCTCCCCACCCACGGCACAACCCCGCCACCTGGTGACCAGCGACACAACTTCTCTTGTAAATATTATCAGCTGATCGTGTAAACACTGCCGGTTGTAACCCTCTTCAGTGCATGTGGCTCTGGTAAACACTAAGGCATGTTTATATCAGTTGATGTGTCTTACCTTATATAACCATAGAGCAATGTTTACCAGCTGATGGCTATTAATTCTTGAAAACATTGAGTATGTTTGCCAGTTAATGCCTGTTGGCTGGCATGTCTATCACTTTGATGGCTTTGTTCATTTATTATGCACCCCATACCGGTCTGTCTAATTACCACAAGCTACACAAGCTTCACAAAGCTTCACAAAGCTTCAGAAAGCTTCAGAAAGCTTATGTTAGTAATGAATAAATATGATATATTTACTCATTATAATGTTGGTGCTGAATGTACAACACGAGAAAACATAATTTTAATCTGAAAAAGTATATTTTTATTAAGAAACTAGACGAAAATAAAGAGCTGGTGACGCCAAAAAAAGTCGACGATCCAAGCGTCGGTTAGGTTAGGTTAGGTTTGGTTTGGTTAGGTTTGGTTTGGTTAAGTTAGGTTTGGTTTGGTTAAGTTAGGTTAGGTTATGTTAGTTTAGGTTAGGTCAGCCTAACCTAACATATCATAATTATTCATTACTAACATATTGCCAGGAAGCTTTGTGAAGCTTGTGTAGCTTGTGGTAATTAGACGGACCCCCCCCCATACCCGTCCCGTGGGCGGTACAGGAAAAGGTTAGAGGCACATAATGGGCTCAGGGAATGAAACCCCCTACACGTCTATCAGCTGATGATTATTACATTTTGTAAACGCAGAGTATGTTTACCACTTAGGTTGCAAAGCCACTAGCTTCCCCTACTATTTTTTTTCAGGAATAATTGGAGAAATGTCATAATAATAAACCCTTCGATCTTAATTATGTTAAAGGTGTCAATGTTACATACAATTCTGGTTACACTATCATGTATTCAAGTGTATTCAACAAGTCTTATAAGCCTGTATTAAACATAAATATGTATTTATTTATATGTTTATTCATATGCAAGAAAATACAATGAGTTGTTAAAGATATATGTTGGTAGTTGACTAGTTCATTCTTACAAAACCAATAGCACACACAATGTTTCGAGCAGATCCTTAAGCTAACAAATAAGCGTAATGATAGCTACATTGTAACAGAATCTGAATTCACATAACTACATCATAATAAAGTGATAAAATTGTATATTGTAATATACTGGGCACAATATAATGTGAGAGTTAATAGCACAAGGTGGGATACTATGAAGATGAAATTAGGTACTTTATAGTTCTACTTTTTAATAAAATGTAGGTTGGACAATTGTTTAAGTCATTAGGGAGCAAGTTCCATATATCGAGTCCTTTTATTTGAGTGGCATGGTTGCATAGATTTAGTCTGACTGATAATATTAAAGTTACATTTATTTCTGGTATGATGCTCATTGGGCTGTGTGTTATCTGAAGTTAGAATTTATAATAGTTCTGATACGATAGCTGATTTTTGCTGGGTGATAGCTGGCATAGTTTGCAGTGACTGAACCTCATGCATAGATACTGCATGTTAGATAGGATAGACTAGTGAGTAGTATAGCATATACAGTAGTTGTACACACTATGTATCATACAAGGTGCATATATGCATAAACACTATGTATCATACAAGAAAAGGTGGTGCCATCTTAAGCTTACCCGAGCTTGCCTGAGGGCCACAGTTTCTAGTGCCCTCAATGTGAACAGGCAGCTGGAAGGTTTGTCAAAGTTCCCTCCAATATTCTTGAGAATTTTTTCCAGCTGAATTTAAAACTAGAGTATTGTCTTGGCATTTATAGCTTCAGCAGGCAGGTGCTTCAATAGGTTTTATTACCCTATGGGTAAAAGAACATCCCATGTTTTCTGTCCTACATTGTTGCATGTTGCCCCATGAAGCTGTTGCCCTTTAAAGGTCTTGAAGTGATCAGTGGAGTCATGCTTAGTTGTAGTGTTGCTAGTCCTGAGGCCTACAAATTTTCCCAGTATGAGCCGACTTATTTCTGGGATGATTCCAGTTATTTCTGAGATAATTTTTTTCGCTCTGGGTTAAACTTTATGATACTTTTTGGTGAATTACAGCTGTATACATCATAGTTCTATTCTTTCCCTTTACTCAACAATAGCAATAGTTCTACATTAGCTAGTAGTTTCTTGTAGTCTGAAGAATTCAGTATTTGTTAAGCAAATTTTCAGTTTTATTGATAACAGTATTGTAGTTCATTGGATTAACTAACAGATTTACAATGCTATGTCACAATTTGAGATTATCTTGGTCAAACTGTTCCTTGAAATACCAAGTGACATCCAGTTTGGTTAGACTGGTTAATTACTGAAGTGACTGTAGCTCTCTCTTACACCATAGTGTAATGCCAATTAAATGCAATACTAGTGTGGTATTTCTAGCTGTTTAAAAGATATTAATTTTCAACTCCTTATGTTTCCAGACAAGTGCCATGCTTCTCTCCCCTCTTCATAAAGCCATATGTCAGAGGTGTGTGGGATCACAGCTTACCAATCACCTGTGGCTGTTCAACAGTAACAGTCATCAGTTTTCCACAAATCAGCATTTACAGAGTGTCAGGAAATCCGTTTCTAAGCATGTCAGATCTGACACATCAGGCAGCTTTGGCCAGAAAGGTGAGTCATCTTAATTTCATTCAATGTTTTTCAGAAACTAATGTTTTACATCATGAAATAATTGTTGTAATAAAGCTGCTAACTTGTTGTTCCACACTATTCTTTGTTTGTCTTGTGTAATCAGTGCATTTCTGAGGTATCATTTTTGGCTTTTCCGTAAGGTAATATCTTATGTGTCTATAAGGATAGGCTTATGCACAATCTAGGATGACATATATGCATAGACGATGCCATTCGTTAAGACACTATGCAGTCACTGGAGAGCATTTATTGAAATCCACAATAACCAACAATGGTCCATTATTCTCAAAGCTGATCTATGTGTTTTTTCCTTCACTCTTTGCATCAATGCAGCCTGTGCTTATTAGCTTGGTTGTGCCAAGCAGTGCCTATAATAGTGTGTGTTTACAGAACTTTGAGTGTCTTTTGATTATGATTATTTTCAGACTGTGCTTGTTCCAGGGTTCATTGAAAATTTGTGTATAAGTATTATTAAATTTAAGGACCATGATGACAGTGGTGCTGGATGGGCCCCCAACATTCCCCTGGAGGATAAAACTTAAATACATTGTAATGGAGGCAGGTAATCAGGAAATGTTTTTAAGTGATAACTGTGCAGTGTCTCATGTAACTAGGATTGTATTTGATGTGTAGTAGGGGAATTTGTGTGCCACCTGATTTGTGTGCCAGAGACGATGGTTGGAGACAATGGTCTGGTTTTCCTTAGATTCCTCTAAGGTTTGGGGCTCCAGACCAGATGGGTTCTTCTTGCATGTTTGTTGTATTCTTCAATTCAGTATGTGATGAGTCCTTCATTTAATACATCATTCCCTCTACTAAGGAGGCTGCAATGGGAGGGTTTGGAAGGAATTTCTGTTGGTCATTTTGGGATGGATTGAAAAATCTTTATTGTCTCCCTAACGACTATGATAACCTTGCAGTGACCACAGGAAACATACTTCAATGTCAGTGCCAGAATGTCATCCTAACTATCTTCATGATCCTGGTCTACATACACAATATATCTTGCCTTAAAGAGCATCCAAATGATTATACTTAGATGCTTTTCATGTTTAAAAACCTAAGTTTTTTGTATGATTTTTGTAAATCATGCCTTCCCCTCTTCTCTAAATACAAGATTGTCTCACCAGTACTTGTTTACAATAGATGGAAATTTACTATATTACAGCCAAAGAAGCAACGCGTACCACATACTACACTGCTGTGGTGGTGCTGGGTGTAGGAGTCACTGGCCTTATGATGTATTCAGTCTTCAAAGAGCTACTTTCCTCCTTTTCGCCACAGGTATTGTACTTTCTCATATACACTGTATAGACTGTATACACTGTATACACTATATACACTGTATACACTCATATACACTTGATACCTTCAACTTCTAGTGTGTGGTCTGGTCAACATACTTCAGCCACGTTATTGTGACTCATCGCCTGCACACTGTATAGGTTAATCAAACTGAAAAACAAAAAGTTCTTGCATACAGTGGTTTTTGCAAGAATGATGCTATTAAATTTTTCTATATTTTTTATTTAGACAAAAGTGTACATATATGAAACAATGTGGCTATGAATAGAGAGAATAATATTAAGGCATTTATCACGATATAGTTTGATATCAGATCTGAAGCTCATGAACCAGCTTTCAGAACCTTAGTCATAACTTGCATCAGAAGTAATTTAATTTACTTTCTGGAAGAGAGGAAATAAACTACTGTACTGTATTTCATTTTAATTTGATGTACATTTACCTGATTTACCTTTTATATATTTCAAACATAAATCATTTATGAAATGATTTACATGATCTGATTCCTATGTATATTTAATTTTTTCCAGACAGTTTACAGTGCAGCTGTTAAGAAATGTGTTGCTCATCCCAGAGTTGCTGATTTTCTGGGGGATTCAGTGAAGAGTTATGGCGAGGAGAGTCGTCGGGGACGACGGCAGCATATCAGGTAATCTTAGGCTTAATATACTGAAGACTGGGTGATTGGGCGATAACCAGGGTGCTAACTTGACGCAGTCAAGTCAGCACCCTGGTTGGCTGCAATTTCTTATATAAGTACAGTGCTATCATGATATAGGTAGCACTGCATTCACTACACTTACAATAAGATGGTCTTTCTCCCCATATTCATTATTTTTTGGGGTATATTTGCAGTAGAGTACACTCTTATCTCCAGTCAGTGGTTTGTCATGTTTCCTTGAACATTGTTCCTTTGGACTGCCACCTTCCATGATTCCCATTATTACTTGATGGTGGTCAAACCCAGTGGCCTCTTCTGTGCCTCATGTCTTGTGAAGTACTGGTAGTAGAATAAACTTCCATTTGAAGCACTAACGGGTTCACTTTTATTGTTGCATGTCACATTGCTTGTGATAACATATTTTGTATGTAACTTTCTTTTTTAATTGAAGGGCATTCCAGTCTAGGTGTGAAGGGACTATGTGTCAGTATTAAGGGGTAGAGAGACTCTTCTTTTTTTTTGTAGGTATTGATGTACAGTGTTGGTGTTTTGATGGCTTGCATGTTCATTCAAACTGCTCTGTTATGGCTCATCATTCCAGGGTTTTTGTTTAGAACACCTCTAATCAGTGAATTCTTATTGTCTCATGTAAATCTTTTTTTATTTCACCACTCCCATGTACAGTACTGTTGGTGCCTTCCTGGATCTTCTTAAGTCTTGTGTTCTCTTCTCTGTTGGGGAGTTTCTCCTCTAAGCACAAAGCATCATTTATTAATATTTAATTGTCAATATAAATACTGTATATTTTTTCCTCCATTCTGAATTCTTATGAAGAAATGTGTAGTGCTTAATGAACAACGTGTGACATGAGAATGATGTTGAGAAAATCCCCTCTTTCCACTTGGTAATATTCAATACAAGATGTTGAGATGACAGTGAAACAGCCAGTGAACTAAATATTTTACAATAATAGGTATTGTGTAAATTTCATCTTTCATTTAAATGTTCAGGTTATTTTCATAACCCTTTTCTCAATACATGTCTTATTAACTATGCATTGGAACATAATTATAGATTTTATTTTCCATAATTTAACAAATCATTTTGTTGTGAAATACTGTACATTATCTTTTTTGACTCTATCCAATTTTACAATTTTTTTAAATAAATAAAACTTTTCCCATCATTTTTACAGTCACTTGTCATATGAGATGGAAGGCATGAAGGGACTCAGGATCAAGTTCTACCTGAAGGGGCATCGAAGGACAGCAACAGCCAATGTGGATGCTCGAGAAGTTAGTATACTGTACTGTAGTTTCATACTATTGATAATTCATTCTTCATAACGTTGAAAACATTGTTGAAAATTTTACGTTAAGAAAGGGAATTTTTATTATTTTAACTGTCTACTGTATAAGAATATAAAATCTGAACTGTGTTTGGAATCTGTCATTAAGGATAATTGCTCCATATTTACCATTAGGAAAAAACAAAGAGCCGAGCATTTCATACCTACAGTATTACCAAGAAGGAAATCAAATTTAGAAATAATGCTAGACATACTGTAGTATAAAAGAATGCAATTCAATGTATACTGTTGAAAATAACTAGAGTATAAATTAGACAGAACTGAAAATTATTCTCCTTGGTGTTGGAGAGAGAGCGAGCTTGATTTTGTTAACTTATATTTTGTGTATTTGTTGATGAGTTATAGCAAAATCTTTAAACTGTGTCCTACTTATTACAAGTTTATCAAGCTTTTGGAGCTTGGGCTATCTTATGAGGATTTACTCTTTGTCTGAAGAAAATATTTCATTGAGTAAAATAATAATATTGAACTGGGTCATTTCAACTCTGACATTTCCATCAAGTTTTGTTTCAAACTGTTATATACTTAACTTGAAAACTAAAATAGAATTCCTTGTCATTTGTCATATAGAAATTTGTATATAATTTAAATACAGTACTAGCAGTATAAGTAAGTCTGATATTGGATTTGATCTTTTTACAGACATCATCTGGTTGGGAGTTTAGGTATTTATTTGTCCAGCTTGACTCCTACCCTTATGAGGTCATCGTGATTGAGGACAATAGAGGAACAGTGTTCGACGCTTCCTCATCTTCAGACCTACCAGCTCTTACTAACACTCCTACAACACAAGATGATGATATCTCTGGATTTACACCACTCTTTTCAACAAAATAATCAGCTCATGCAATCACAAAAGTAACAAACTATTTATATAATTTTGTTAGGCAGTTCATATCTCTGTTTTGTGAATTTCATAAATTATTTTCAAGTGTCGTATCTATTGAATACTCTTCAAGTAAAAAATGATAACTGACCTGTTATATATTTACAAATCCTTGGAACTACAGGGACTACTGTGTACATAAAAATGGTTAGTAATTAAAATTTTATTAATATTGACAGCCAAAGCAGCACCTGTAATGATTTAAGTGAACAGTATTGTACTGTATATCCTTCAAAATATTATTCTCTACTTGTACTGTACCACCAGCCCGGTATTCATACCACATTGCCTCAGATTTGAGTATTCATTCTCATTTTGTTCTTTGACACACTCAGATAGGATCAAATACAGCACTGCACCACACCATACTGTAGTGCAGGCAAATCACTTTAATTTGTTGCTTGGATTTTCTACCAGATTTTTTGTAATAAATTATTCTTACATAAAATTTTGAATGTAGAGCATTTGTAATACAAATTTTATAATATGAAAATTACAAAGAAATGTTAGGCAATCTGATTTTTCTTATTGCGCCATCCTAATTGTGTTCACAAATAAGTATCATGCAATTATTCTGGATTATTGAATAAAGAGCACAGATAATAATGACATGCTTTAAATGGAAATGATGCTAAAAGTCATTTTAGTTCAAGATAATTTTTCACCTTTATTTACATGCAGCCACTATGGGTAAGGAAACCTACTACTGTACTTACGAAGGGTCTCATTTTGTCTGAGTAGTACAGTATTTCCAGTTGCATTATAAAGCTGAGCAGTATTCTTCTTTCAATGAATTTGACACAGTTTTGTTTACAAGATTAGATAACATATACACAGGTTAAAGCTCTAGAGCTTGGCATAAATTTAATATTTTATTAATGCCTCCAAAAATTTGTGAATTAGCTATAATTATTTGTACCTCTATTTTTTTCTCCTCTTTAGAAGTTAGGCACATCAACACTTATTACTGTTCACTTATAAACAAGACTGATTCGGCCTTACATACTATCCCACAAAACAATTCCAATCACACTCGGGAAGAACAGTTCAACAGGAATACTTTACTTAACGACTGGAAAGAAGAATCGCTGCAACAACAGAAATTAAACTCAACCTCAATTTTCAAGCTGATCTCCATGTAGAGTTAGGAAGGAAAAAAAAACAAGAAAAAAGTTTGAGGAAAGCAAATGCTTTCAATACATCAATTAAGCAAGATGGTCCCTCAAAACTGCCACAATAATTTATAATACCTGTAATTCATTGTGTTGGGGGACAGGAAACTAGGGTGTATTCATACACGTTTTGGCTTCTATTGAGGTCGCCCCCCCTCCCCCTCCTCCCCCCCTCCCCCTCCTTCCCCCCTCTCCCTCCTCCACCCCCCCCCCCCCCCCAAGGTCGAATTTCTGACCCCTCCCAGGATGCAACCCCACAACAAGCTGACTAAGTCCTGAGTATCTACATACTGCTAGGTGAACAAAGGCATTAGGTAAAAGGAAATGTGCCCAACCATTTCTGTCCAGTCTGGAATTCTCAATTGTGCGTCGAGAATGAATCCAACTGAACTACCGGGACCCCAATGCAGTACTATTGCAATTTGGTACCTTGGATTTGGAGCTGGAAAGTCACAATATTTTGAGGAAGAACAGGCACAAGATGTGCTCTATTCAAGAAGTCCAACAGAGCCCATGAAAGTGTAACTTTAAACAGAAAATTCCCTTTCACTCAAATGCCTGTGAGCAACAACCGAACCAGCCAAGAGGAATCCAGGACCTGGTACTGGAGCCATGTAGCAGCAGGAAATCTGAACGCCAAACATGTTTAGTGTTAAAGTAAGGTCCGAGTTACATACAGTATTAAATAGCATTATATCCTGCAGAGTCCAAGCAGGCAGGCAGGACATAGGAAATTTTTATTTTATAAGTGGCTCGCCTGTCCCCACTCCCAAATGGTGTGGTGAATCAGACTTGAGGCAGAAATAAGGAATTATCTTCCTGAAACATGGATGGTATCCTATCCACCACTCCCCACTGAATAGGAAGGCGGTGTGCAGGATGAACATATTAATCGTGACACTAGCTCTCCACATGTCAGATGCTTAATTTAGAAACTACTTGTGATCAGTCATGAGCCCATTGTTGATGTGACAATGTGCATTGAATTTTGTAACTAGCTCATCAAGATTAATTTGCTTAGCTAAAGGAATTTTGGTGTTCAATCCCTGAGCCCAGTATTTGCCTCTTTAACACTTTCTACTACTGCCCACAGGATGAGTATGGGGTGCATAATAAATTAACTAAACTGAAACCGGAAAGGATATGATAAAACCTCCGCCTGTAGGTAGTCACACTCAGGTTAAGAAAACAAAATGACGAAGGGTGATATGGAAATCCATCCTGAATTCTTATATGATCACAAGGAAGAATGTTTACACAGTTTTGAGTTTTATGGAAAGCATCTGTGTAGGCCATTGAGCTTATCTCCAATGTCCTTACATCCTTATTGACCCTGCAGGGACCACTTCAAAATTTTCATGCACCGTCGCCGAGAATGTCATCATTCTCCTAAGAAAAGAGCAGATCTTACCTTAGTCATGGATCAAAGTGGGTTTTCATATTTACTAGAAGTCATAATTTTTAAGTTTGATGGAAACCCTTATAATATTGTCTAGATTAAAAAAAGTATTATAGTTCTTGCTTAAGGGCAGTACATAACTTTGGAACAGACTATTCCAACACAGTAGCTTCCCAGTGTCATATAAAACTCATGTCCAGCTGTGTTGTAGAAATTGGTTTACCACATCAGGTCATGTATTATTAATAACCTAAATTTAATGTAATTATTGGCAGTATACCAGTTTGTCTAAACCGAGGAAAGCATTATAGTATTGTGAAAGTAAAGAAATTCTCATTTCTGTGCTTACCTATCAGTTTGTGAGGGACAAGATCTCGCTCTAGGGTCCCGCCTCCTAACAGTTGGTATACGATGCATTAAAGTTCTGTTGTACTTCCTCTTAAACTGTGGATGGAAGCCATATACACAACTTTTTGTGTTGGAGAAGGTAAAGAGATTCTCATGACAGCGAGAGTAGTAATGGGAATTCTAATTGCTGTGGAGGTAAGATCATATTGCTGTAGATGGAAAAAAAAGTGTCCCATTGCTATTGATATAGTAAGTAATTATCAGAAGGTGCCAAGCCTGGATAACTATTTAACACTCTGTAGAACCAAACAATCTGAGACAGTAGTGCAGGAGGCTCCAATACTGAGAAAGCAGTAAAGAATCCTCCAAGACTTAGAAAGCAGTAAAGAAGGCTCCAATACTGAGAAAGCAGTAAAAAAAAAGTAAAGAAGGCTCCATTACTGAGAAAGCAGTAAAAAAAAAGTAAAGATGGCTCCATTACTGAGAAAGCAGTAAAGAAGACTCCATGATTGAAGTAACTTTGATAATTAATTACAATACTTACTAAAACATTTGTGTAACATAACCCTATCAATCAACAATGCCTTTACAATTCTTTGTGTGTTATCTGTCATCCTTAACACCACCTCATTTTGAATAAGAAAACTGCACTTGCCATGTCAATCTTCTTCCTTAAGATTCTTTGAGAGGACTTAACTCTTCCCGATGACTAGACAAGTGGAGATGCCAGTTGTGTCACAGCAGCACGTCACGTGTTGACAGCCAAGGCTTGACACATGCTTGTCAAGACCTCTGGCCTGGCTGGCACTGAGGGCTGGAGGGGTCATGTTGATAGTGTCAGCTGATCACAGTCAGTTGTTTCCCTTGCAAGAAGTTACGTTTTCTATGGTTGTCACCATGATTTGATTTGTAGGTCTTAGTCAGATGTGGCCTAAAAATTTTTTTATGCTCTAGAGATTAAATATTTAGCCAATGATTTGACCAGGTAGTTTTATGTATATAATGAGAAGCCTCATGGCCTTCTAGTGTGTGGTCTGGTCAACATGAGAGGCCTTCTCCCAATAATATGTTTGATAATGAATGCTACATTGAGGGGGATAAGTTTTTGTTTGAAGTTGATTGTGACTGATGTGATAATTTGTTGTCTCTGGAACTTGGCAATGCATATAATGTTATTGTAAAAAATTGAGCCCCAAATGTGTGTAGGCGCTGTATTAAGTTAAAGCACATCACAGTAATCCATTTTATTTGTAACAAAAAACAGCCACATTTCTGGAATTGTACAAAGAAATTCAGTATAAGGCAATACATCCTAGTATGTATACTTTGCCTACCATTTGATTAAAACAAAATTCTTAAATATTAAATTTTGTCAATATAGTATATTTTCTCTTCAGGATATTTATTACAAGCTGCACTGTTTTGTTACATCATTTAAAATCCACTATAACCCACACCAATTCACTGAACAGTCTGCCACATTTAAATATTTACATATACAAAGACACTGAAAATAAGTTCATTATGTTATGAATTTATTTGCACACATTAAATATAGTGAAAACAAATTTGATAGAAACAAAAGCATTTATATATGACAGTACTGTATAGATATTGTGCTTCAAAGCACACAGTTTACCGATTTACAGCAAACCAGTTTAATATTGTTTTTCCTGCTATTAAGAAAGACTGGCAGTTATACATGCCTAATTGCTGAATATACAGTCAAGTAAATGTCTTGATACAGTATAATCATAAATTTTTCAAAATGGTAATGTTAGTATTACAGTATGTATATGCACTTTATATAATAACATTAACAGTTTTGGTAATATTTAAGAAGTGATAAGCTTCTGGAATCTTAGGGACCAAGGCAATTGGAAAATGGGGGGGCCTACAACATGCCGCCAGCTTCCTGTCCTCATCGATGCCACTAGTGTTAGTGGCCCCCCTCAGGTAAATTCAGGTAAAAGTTTGTAGAATTAATTTGATCCAGCAAATTTCAATCATATATCTTGTACAAAATACTATCCACCAAGAGAACAATATCAGTCACTTCAATTTTCCACCATAATAGGAAAGAAAACAGTTCAATATAAAACATAATACATTAGATGCTGTGTTTAAAAATGCTCAACTGGTAAGGAATAATTGTAACATCTTAAATACATCAATTAACATGTAATATACTGCTAAGACATTTACAATTGTATTGGTTATTGTGGAACATTTCTTGATGTTCTTGAGATGCTCCTTGAATAAACTACAGGTTATTGCCATGATCAAGCAAGTAGTTCTGAAGTGCAAAATTGGGTTAAACTAAAGCTATGGAGACCAAATCAAATTACTGAAATATTATAAGCAACAATATCCATGCTTGCAGTTGTTTGATACAAATATGTTCAGCACTGTAGGATAACACAAAAATCAATCAAGAATTAATAGAAAAATAATATATGACATGATTGGTAGAGAAGGTTAAGGACCTTTGGGATGTACCGGTATGTATAAATGCAATGTTGTAAATCTCTATTGTACTGCAAAAAAATAATGTTTCCTAAATGAAATTGATCCATGTATTTACCATGGAATATTTAATTATGAGTTACCACTGAAAACTAGGCTTTGCAGCAACAGACCTCAACAAAATGTAACTTCTTAACACCAACAATCATATTTTGCCAGCTTTAAGTCCAACTCTATAACTGCCATACATGCCAAATATAATATCCTGCTGTCCTTCTAAGGAAACCAATGTCTCTACAAGAATGAATGAACTGATCCATTACATTTGTTATGGTCACTAACGTTCACCTCATGCCCTCATTTTAGTGGCTTTAATAAAAGCAGTAGAGATTTTTACACAGAGTACCTATGAAAATCATTATGAAACAACAGTCTTTCATACAACTTTAACTCCTACATATTGACATATATGCAAACTGACTCTAAGTTAGGTTAGTGGTATGAATTTAGAAACAAGTACAGGTATATAAATTTGGGAACTATGTACATAAATATACATAGTTCTACATACATTGTACATACATTGCTCCTATGTACATAGGAGCGGTCATGGAACAATTTTTGAAAGTCAAATAATGAATTCCAAGTAAATGAGAGAATAATGAGATGGCAACTGACAATGTACAGTCACTTGGTATAAGCTTCCTCTTCTCCAGTCAGGGAAGCTGTGAAAGTGGACGTGTACACAACCTGCCATACTTGTGACTTGACAGTATTTTAAAGTTTGCTGTTTATCTTTTATATAATCATCTCAAAAGTCTTAATTGCAAATTCATTAAAAGTATGGGTCTTTACCATCATATAAACTTACCTGTTTAAAAGAAAATCCTCTACAATATAATAGTTAAAATTAGTTTTACACCATATAGGATTTTACCAATGAAGATTTTCTAGCATCAGCACTAACAAATATTATGGGAACTAAAACCTCATACATTGCATCTACTGTATATACAAATACTTCTAATAGGAAATTTGTATAAAAACATTCTACATTCTTTACGCTTTTTAATAATATTGTACATTATTATCACACTAAATTAAGTTTTGCATTTTGTATTAACCATTTTATTTCTAAGTACAGTAATTATATCAGAATACAATTAAGTACACAATTATGGTCTTCAGTCAGGAAAGAAAGGAAACGTAAGATAGAGCACCAGTCAAGTCAAACCAAGATCATGACTGTAGACAAATTTGACTACAATACCATGAATTTAATGCATTAACATTACTACACATTACACTACATATATCCACAACTTACTTAAAGCTTCTGTCCTTTAAATATCAGCACTTAAGTATGCTTCTCTGGAGGGAGTTTCACCACTGAATAATTTCTGTTATAAGGCTGTAGCAATAACTTATCTTAAAATCACTTATATACTATCACAAATATATTTTCCTTAACCTATGCTTTATCACAAGATAAAATAAAATTATTAAAACAAATGCATTAATCAATTAAATCATTCTTATTTTGAATGGAATTATTGTAACTGGTATTAAATTTCACTCATAATTCAAAAATACAGTATAATATGTCCCAATGACATATCAGTAACTAATAATCACTAGATAGTTCTTTATTATATACATTTATTT
Source organism: Procambarus clarkii (assembly GCF_040958095.1). Taxonomy (NCBI): domain Eukaryota; kingdom Metazoa; phylum Arthropoda; class Malacostraca; order Decapoda; family Cambaridae; genus Procambarus; species Procambarus clarkii. Next base: position 28,717,785 of record NC_091184.1, on the reverse strand, counting down.
TACTCTGTATTGTATTTAAACAATGTAATATCAATAATAAATGCCAACTACAATATGAACCCATTATATTTGGTCAACATGGTCTATAAGATGGCATTGCACAAAGAATTTATCTTGAAAATAATTTAAATACCAGAAAATACCAAAACTGCAGGTAATTTCCATAGAAATATTTTACATAAGGTTTCTGCATATTTTCTCACCTTTAACCTATGTAATATATTAATGCATTACAAATAACATTTTAATACAGTACAGTATTATTAAGCACACAATGAGATCCAAGTACATTAAGTGTTAATTTCTGGAAGAGTTTCCGAGGATTTTGTAAGTCACTGAGGAGAAGGACAGAGTACATGTTTGTTTACTTTTTCTGTAAGAGAGGAAATGGCAGCCATTACTTCATCTAGGCGATTCTCTAGGCCAGAGAGACGATGATCAGAAACTGCATGTTCTTTCTCAAGAACAACATCCTTTGCTGCTTCAATCTGAGTTTCCTTGAGATGGAAAGAGTGACAGTCACAGACATGCCAACGGTCAACACCACGGTTGGGATAGACAATTATATAAGGGTCACGCAGGCAGGAGTGAAACATGAGTGTCCGTCGACCCATCCAGTTGAGGAGCTTCATTACTGGGTTGGGGGAGTTCAAACAGGATGTAAGGTAGCAGTCGTCAGTTCCAGTTTCACAGCATGTGATGGGTCCTGGAACAATTCGCCTGAATGGACTTGCCAAAAACACAGACTCAATATAGGAAATAAGCTCAACACGACTACTGTAACTGACAATTTCAGCTTCTTGCTGGATCTGTTGGATATCACTAACAGCTAGACCATTTAGAAGGTTCATTAACACCAGAACAATTAGGAATACAAACAATACAAATAAAAGATGTGATGAAACAGGGAAAGATGAGAGAGGGAGTTCTGTGTACTCAATTTCACCTGTTGTCATTGCAATAGTCTTTAACAATGACTGGTGATACGTCATGAAGTTGTCATCAACCTGGAACACCAAATAAAAGCTAATGCTGAATGCAATTACCATGAAGGAAAACATCATGATAAATTTAAGGAAATTATAAGTGACTGTTGTAAACATTGTGATATACACAGCAAAATATGGATGACGGCCAAGTAAGAGAATGAATTCGATCCATGAGAAGAGTACAAGCCAAGCAGAGAGACTTTGTAGTGACTTTTCACCCAGTGGAATAAATAAAAGAGCAGCAGTTAGCAAAACAATAGAGATTTCAAGCCAATTTTCTAAACGAGAAACGTAGAGCTTCCATGAAACAAAAAACTGAATACCTTCTCGCACTGCTATGTAGAGTGCAAAAAGTGAAATTATGCCTTTGAAGATAAATTTGATAACCAAGTTCTCCATAATCATTTCACTGACTGTTTCTACATTTGATGTTGTATCATTTAAATCAGGCACCTCAGTATTATTCTGTGAAACATCCTCTGATAAAGGGATAAATGTTCCATGATAGATCAGAACATAAGCTGTCAGCAAGATTAGGAAAGCTGTGTAGGCAGCAATATTGAAAAAGTAGTACTGTCTAATTCTCTGCCATTTAAGGAACAGGAAGGTATCAATAACTGGATGCCGCAGCAATCGCCTATGATTTCTTGATCCACTCAGGAACCGCAAGCATTCAGTTTCTGGCTGTTGAGATGCCTGTGCTGGAGCCAGCATACTGTAGTGAACAATGATTTCGAAGTCACGATCTGCCACATTATTCTTATGTTTAATGCAGTCATTAAGAACTTCCTCAAGCACAGATGCCTGGATTCGGGTAATTGCAAGAGTTCCAAATTTGTTGCGTATACCCAAGTGGGCTCCATTTAATAACAGAGTACGAACAAAGCTCTGGTCATCACAAAGAACAGCATAGTGTAGTGGTGTGTTGTCAAATTCATCTTGGTAATCTATGTCTAGGTAATGCTTCTTATCCAAGAGAATTTGCAGGCATCGATAATAATTCACTCCTTCATTCTTCGATGGATATTCTCTTTTTACCACTTTATGCAAAGGAGTTTCTTTCCGTAAGTCTGTTTCTTTCAGAGCTCCTTTCTGTAAGTAACCTCGTTCTTTCATGGTTTTAATAAGCATTTCCACAATCTTGTGAAATCCATTTCTTGTAGCATACAGGATTGGAGACATTTTGCTTGTATTATCTTTCTTTGTTGGATCAGCTCCATTCTTTAACAGCTCTTCTACAAAGTCAGACAATCCATCATCACATGCACGCTGTAAAAGTGTATAATCTCCATGGTCCTCTTCAAGTATATCGGTACTTGACTTTCCAGAATTTTTAATCTCATAAAGGATTTCCCTAAATACCTCCAAATCACCATCCTTGAGAGCTTTATATAACTCATCACCAAAATATCGTTGCGGCTTTTCAATTAAAGAAAAGTCAATTGTTTCAAGAAGACCAGGTAACTTCTTGCGGATAACATCAGCAACTGTCTTATTTCCCACAGCAAGGTCAATACTGGCTCCTTTAAGAATCAATTGGCGTGTCATGTACTCCCAACTCTTTGTAGCAGCCATAAAAAGAGGGGAAGACTGGCTGCTGTCTACAGTATCTACTTTAATTTTGCATGACAGAAGAGCATCAAGACAAGCTTTAAAATTATCTTCGTTAGTCTTCCATCGAGTAGCAAGGATGTGGAGCGCTGTGCGACCAAACTCGCCTTCTTTTGCATCAGGATCTGCATCTGCTCGAAGAAGTGCCTGTATGATTTCTAAGTTTCCATTATGTGCAGCATAATGTATGGGGCAGTACTTCTTCCCACGTAGGTCCTGTGGAAATACAACTTGTTAAATACACAAAATATGAGAAAATTAATGAAAATGCTGTACTATTAAATTCAAATTCAAATTTTCATTCAAAAGAATGTGTATACAAGACGATAAGAGTAATGTACAATTGTGGGGACAAGAGCAAACAAACTAATGAAGCCAATATTACGCAAAGCGGTTCAGGCAAAACTGAAACTAATTTTAATACAATTTATTTAAACTGTAATTGAAATTATTATATGTGTGTGCTTGGGGAAAGGCTTATACTCGAGTTCAGTACTGTATCAAGAAATATACTGTACTATCCTTATGAATTTTGGGGTTCGTTATTTACAAGGCATGTTTTCATATAATATACTGTATTTAGCATGAGACTGAATATAATATAGAGAATCAACTTAAAAATAAGCGATAACACTGTTTTTACAGAGGAATGCGGAAAACTGCAAGAAGACTTTGGCAATCTGCAGGAGTGGATAAATATATGGAAGCTAGAATTCAATCGCAACACGCAGGCACTAAAAATTGCTAACACTCCTTCACTTCACAAAGGTGGAAGTAAAGAAATGGAGAAAATGGCAGAGTAGTAATATTGTCAAACATTAAATTTTTGAGAGGGGTGCTATGAAGCCAAATTTCCAGTTTTATGGAAAAGAATGAGCTGTACCTGAATTTACTCGAGGGCCACACTCTCCCAAGTGGCCTTGATAGGGACACGAAACCTGTAGTACAGTCGGGTTCATTCTCAACCCACAATCAGGAATTCTGGGTTTGAATCCCAGGCATGACAGAACTGTTCGGGCACATTTTGAATTACCTAGTGCACCTGTTCACCTAACAGTAAATATGTACCCAGGAGATAGTAAATTTGTTGGGTTGCATCCTGGAAAAGGTCAGTAATATGACCTTGGTGGGGACCTCAAAATATGAGCCTAATATGTATACTGCATATCCAAACCATATACAGAATATATAGAACTTGACAACCAACCAACCAACAGAGAGCGTGTCCCTCGGAGAAAGCCAGCAAGGAGACCGCACACTGGAAACGCAACAAGCACAAGGAGAATATGCAGTATCGTACAGCTAAGTGAACTAGTGTACAGTATTGTATAATTAGAATTTTACAATGCAATAAATATACTACAAATGCAACAGTATAAAAAAAAAATAAATAAGAAAAATATTTTGATCGAGTACGTTATATGACAAAGAGTGCTGGGAAGACGGAACACCACGAGCGTAGCTCTCATCCTATAATTACACTTAGGTAATTACTCACAGACAAACACACACATATACATAAGGGCTGCCAGTACCCGGCAAAATGAAAATAGTAATCAACATACATGTTTTAACTATTGTTACATACCCTAACATTTGGGTCAGCTGCTTCCTTAAGGAGACAATCTACTAGCTCTGTGGAATTGTTCTGTGCGGCAATGTGAAGAGCTGTGGCATAAACAGGGTGTGGAAACACATGATTGATGCACTTTGGTGACAGCTGTTTCAGTGCATATTGAAGCTTTTCCTTATCACCTGAAAATTAAAGAAACTTGGTGTAAATGAGCTAAATAAGAGTATGTAAATATGATTTACATACATAATATCTGTTAAATATTTATTTATTTATTAATTTATTTATATATACAAGAGTTCTTATATTCTTGTAAAGCATTTTAACAACAGCATTTCGGGCAAGTCCTTAATCCTAATTTTCCCCGGAATACGACCCGCTAAATCCGGGGTACCCATTCACTGCTGGTTGAACAGAGGCTACAGTTTAGGATTGGCACCTGGTCAAGCCTCCCCAGCCAGGATACGAATCCAGGCCAAAGCACTCGCAAAGCGTCAGGTGAGTGTCTTACCACTGCACCAAGAGGACTGCAACTTTGTTAATTATTACTGTGATAATACAGGACTTCAGCTCCTTCTCTTATTAATGTTAAAGGTGAGATCTTGTCTGTTTTCACAGCCTAGTTTTAGCTGTGTCCACCGCCTCCTTATTTCACCTTAAAGTCCTCCAGTGCTGTTTGGTTTGACAGTATTCTTCTTAGTTCAGACAATGTCCTGCAGGATTCCTCTCAAGAGATTCTCTGGTTTGGCTTCAGTAGAAGCCTCAGGAATCCTAGAGGGTGCAGTAGTACCCCAGGTTGTACCCCTTTTGACCATGTCATGGCCTAGTTGTCTAGGGCATGTGCCTAGGAACACCCAACGCATAGGTTCAAACCCTCATCACAACTCCTACGGATTTTCTCAATAATAATAATAATAATGTTTATTCAAAAGAATGTGTGTACAAAGAACATAAGAGTAATGTTCAATTGCAGGGACAAGTGTTACACATACTAATGAAGCCACTATTACTCAAAGCATTTTGAGCAAAACTTAAAATAATATTGAAAAAAATTAACTAAAGGTGTGAGGGGTTAAAACACTTAATACTAAAGATGCTAACAACATGAGAATGTTCAAGGAAAATAACAAATGAAAGCAAAAAAAATGGAATAATTTAGGCTAACAGGCATAGACTATTACATTATGGAGTTAGTAGTTCTAACAACGTTACAGTACTGTAGTATATTTACATTAATAACATAATGAAAATACAAGGTGTAAGTAAGAAAAGCAATTGGATTCTTTCTGATAACATTTCCTTTAAACATAAGAGAACATAAGAACATAAGAACATAGTATTAAGTTTTAGTCTTTAATGTTTTTCATGCCTGAAATGCTTTGCGTAATAGTGGCTTTAGGCATTGTATGTACTAGCTCTATCTATAAATCTACCAATTTTTGAAAAACCTCTTGTATGTATGTACTTTACCTGAATAAACATTTATTTATTTAATATTTATAAGAGTAATATAGTATAACTGAGGTTTAACAGGGCCAACACAAACAATAAAAACTCTCTGCACTTCTTCCCTGCCTTTGCTGCTGAAACTCTCTTCCCTTGTCATAGTCCTCGAAGACAATACTGCTCTGTAACTTTGTGTATTTTGAATGTTGTAGTCTCCTTCGTAAGCTCTACCTTTATAACCTTATATCTTTCCTGTGCCACCCTAGTCTGAAAAAGCTTCTTTATATTGTGAGACAGAAACAGAAACAAAGAGACAGGCAATAGACAGATGGATGGATGGCTGGATGGATGGATGGATGGATGGATGGATGGATGGATGGATGGATGGATGGATGGATGGCTGGATGGATGGATGGATGGATGGATGGATGGTTGGATGGGTAGATGGATGAATAGATGGATAAATAAATGGGTAGATGGATGGATATAGTTGGATACATTTATAGACAGATGGATAGATAAATATATGGATGGGTAGATAGATGAATAGATGGTTAAATAAATGGGTAGATGGATGGATATAGTTGGATACATGGATGGACAGACAGACGAACAGATATATGGACATACAGATGGATAGACTGGTTTATAGATAAATGGATGAACAGATGGAGAAATAGATAAGTAGGTAGATGGATAGACAGATACATTGACAGATAGATGGATGGATAGACAGATACATTGACAGATAGATGGATGGATAGACAGATACATTGACAGATAGATGGATGGATAGACAGATACATTGACAGATAGATGGATGGATAGATAACTAGACAGATGGGAAAGTGATCTGGGCAATGACAGGTAACTCCCCTCTTCCCCCCTAACAATAATCTATATAAAAGAGAATACAAGAGATTGTCTATTTGTTTTACATTCTTGTAAAGCCACTATTACGCGTAGCGTTTCGGGCAAGGTCCTTAACCCTAATTTCCCCGGAATACGACCCCGCCGAATCGTTTAACAACCAGGTACCCATTCACTGCTGGGTGAACAGAGGCTACAGTTAAGGATTGGCGCCCGGTCAATCCTCCCCGGCCAGGATTCGAACCCAAGGCAAGGCGCTTGCGAAACGCCAGGCGAGTGTCTTACCACTGCGCCACGGAGACTGCTGAATTGTATGTTTATCTGTCTGTTGGAGGTTGGAAGCCAGATGTTTGGGGCTAGCCTCATTCAACTTTCCATGACGAAACATGGAGGGGAGGTATGAGAGTGTCATAGGCCAGTCGGGGTCGGCCTCAGTGCCACACTTTATGACATATTGTCATCTATTGCAACCACGGCAATTTTCATAAACACAACTAAAATCGGGGTTGTGTTTTCCATAGAGTTTTTATGCTCACCACATTAATTTGGGTTAAAATAATAGTTGAGAGAGAGAGAGAGAGAGAGAGAGAGAGAGAGAGAGAGAGAGAGAGAGAGAAGAGAGAAGAGAGAAGAGAGAAGAGAGAAGAGAGAAGAGAGAGAGAGAGAGAGAGAGAGAGAGAGAGAGAGAGAGAGAGAGAGAGAGAGAGGGGGGGGGGGGAATAAAGGAAGGAGAGAGGGGAGGAGAGGAGGGAGGGTGAGAATGGTGGAGATGGGGGAGAGGTAGAGGAGGGAGAATTGGGAGAGTGGGGAGAGGAGATGTTGGTGGAGAAAGGGGAAGAGGGTAAGATGAGAGAAAGGGTAGAGAGGTAATGAGAGAAAGGGGAGAGAGGGAAGGAGAGTAGGGAAGAGAAGGGATGTTGGGGGGTGAAGAGAGAAGGAGATGCAAGGAGAGAGATACATTGGAGAGGAGGAAGAGAGAGAGTGAGTTTATAAATAAAATACAGTATAATAATTCCTGAACATTCACATTTATTTTATATTAAAAATAACTGCAAACAAGACTAAAATACTGTAGTGTATATTCCATGCTCTCATATACCATGTAGGAGTGTGTACATTCTATATGTAGTGAGTAGAGCAGCACTTTACCTGTGAACTCTAAAGCTACAGGTCCAGATGGACTCTCACCATGGATACTAAAGGAAGGAGCAGGAGCTCTATGAATGCCACTCTCTATGGTGTATTTATCGAATTTGAAAAAAATAATATTCATTAGTTTTAAGTATTAACTTAAGAAATATATATACATTTTCAACATGTACATAGATTTATTATAATCAGCACCCTATACAATTACTCTATGAAATGTACATAATAATCATCAAGATAGTAGAGGCTTAACAAAGCTATATTTTACTAACAATTTGTTCAGACGCATACTTATTATAAATGATCCACTGTATGTGTGTTTATATATAATGCATGAGGTGTAACTTATCACATTATATATATATATATATATATATATATATATATATATATATATATATATATATATATATATATTTATATATATATATATATATATAGCTATGCTTTGTATGTGTACAATTATCCACTCTATGTGTTGTTTAAGACTGAACCACTGTAATTATGCACTAATATCTACGGGTTATCTTATAATAATAATAATAATAATAATAATAATAATAATAATAATAATACTGTAATAATAATAATAAGTACTCATAAAATGTACTCACAAATAAGGCAGAGCCAACTAAGTAGCATGGTACAAGAGGCCAGGGAGAGCTGCTCCCACACGTGAGAGGAGAGTGTACTGACCTGTCTGTACAGCAACCAGCATCTCCTGTTTATTATGGTCCTCGTCCTCGCCCCCTGGAGGGACGCTCCCCTGAGCGGCTACTCCTGAAAGAAAACGGCACGTCACGGTCACACTCATGCCAGGGGAGACTCTAGCATCTTAAGGGTTAGGAATTGCAGTAGGAAAGAAAACGGTACGTCACGATCACACTCATTCCAGGGGAGACTCTAGCATCTCAAGGGTTAGGGCTCGCAGCAGCAAAGAAAACGGTACGTCACGGTCACACTCATACCAGGGGAGACTCTACCATCTCAAGGGTTAGGAATCGCAGCAGCAAAGAAAACGGTTGATTTACGTGTGAGAATGGGATGACTAAAGTAATCACATGAACGTGTTATTTTTCGCAGGATTTCCTGTCATTAAGAGAAAAAAATATGCATAAAAGAAAATGGTTTATAAATCAAATGGGGAAAGTCATCACATGAACTAACTGATTCACATTGATTTCCTATCACCGGGAAAGAGAATGGTATGTCACAACAAAAAATGGGAACTAAACAAATAATACTAATTATTAGCCACTATTACGCTTTGCGTAATAGTGGCTTTAGGCATTGTATGTACTAGCTCTATCTATAAATCTATCAATTTTTGTATAACCTCTTGTATGTATGTACTTTACCTGAATAAACATTTATAATTTATATTAAACATTTATTTATTTATTTATAATTTATATTTATAATTTATAATAAACATTTATATATTTATTTATTTATTTATTTATAAATACGTTGACAGTATATAAACACCTACAGAACACAACCTACTCAATATTCATAAAATTCTGGTCTTAGGAAAGTAATAGTAACTATAATAAATAATGGTTTATCTAAAAAAATATATTATTATTCGGGGAAAAAAAGTCAGATTTTAAATTGAAAAACCTGAAGTCAAAAAATATTACAATAATATTTCATTGTGTTGGGGGGACAGGTTGCCAGTGTATATAGATGTTAGGCTTATATTTAGGTTCCCGCACCCCCTAAAGTCGAATTATTGACTTCCCCCCCAGGATCTAACCCCTACAACAAGCTGACTAAGTCCTGGGTACCTATTTACTGCTAGGTGAACAGGCGCATGAGGTGATAGGAAGTGCGCCTAACCATTTCTGTCTCGTCCGGGATTCGAACCCGGAATTTCCGATTATGAATCGATAACGAACCCAACTGTAATACCGGAACTATAAAACTTTATTCATAGTGAAGGAATAACACAGCCAAAATTTCAGAGAAAAGAAAATAGCAAATTGTTTACAAATGATTTGTTAGTTTTGTTTAATTAAAGAACAGTTTGTTAATATAGCTGTGATTTAGCAGCACAATTGGCTAGTACTGTCTACACAACACCAACTCAACCATCATAACAGCAACCCAGCCATTACAACCCCAACCCAGCGATCACAACACCTTACAGTTGAGAGGCGGGACCAAAGAGCCAAAGCACAACCCCCTCAATCACACCTAGGTGATTATACCTAGGTGAGTACCACCCCAGCGATCGCGTGTATAACCAGTATGTCGGAAGATTCTTATCATCAACGTGTTTAACAGATATTACGACACTGGGACGAGAAATGGCCACTTTAATTACTTGTACCAGTCGTGTTATACGGTCCTCGGGGGAATACGATGATGGAAGCTTATATACCATGCAGGTTCCCGACACCAGCTTCCTTCAGTGGAGGCTTACACCACTAAACTACCACCACTCCTAAAATACACTCCATTCATACTAACAGGAAAATGATGTTAGCTAAGTATGGCGATACACAAGTGAACAGTTCAACTCTAAAATGTAACTCATTTCGCAATCAAGTCTGGCAATGTGACTGTGAAGTCGGATATCCGGCACTGCTGGGCACCCGGCTGCCACCCTGCTTCAGGCCCTTGGAAAATATCCTCAGGAACAATGGCGGGACCTTTGAGAAGCCGCCAGCTTCACAGAGTTGGAGCTTGCCCTACGAGCATATATAGGTGAGCACACACACACACACACACACACACACACACACACACACACACACACACACACACACACACACACACACACACACACACACACAGAGGCAAGCGTCCCCCCACGGACCAGGTTAGTCTTTTACTTATTCACGACCCCCCGCCATCTATTTACCCCCAATGTTGACTGTAGCCGGGCAGAAATGGTCCCGAATATTCTCCTTATTTACAACAAGTGTATCATCGGCCGGGGGTAGCGTGATACAGACTCGTTCCTGGGGGAAATTGATTCGCGTTCGTATGCAAATCCGAGAGCCTATGTCCGATTCACGAACCGTGGTACGCCCGTCCTGGCTCTGGTGGTTTAGGTTAACTGTGTGTTTCATGCATGTTTTGGTACGTGTTTATCTCTGTGAGTGTGGAGGTGGTGAGCCTCTCTTAACCTCCCACTCACTGCCACATTCATATTCCCAAGGAATAAATATAACTTTTGAATAGTATTCTAATTCCTGACAGTGAGCCGAAGATAATAACCATATATGAATTTGAAGGATAAAGTTACGAGACGAACACAGAGAGAGATATCAGCATAATGTACATGACAGAGTCGGTAGGCTAAGATCAGACAGGAAGGAAGCAGGTTTCCGTTTCATTAAGCCCCTACAAGTTAACCTTGTGAGACCGATACGTAACCCAGCTAAGGACATTCTCCACTGCGATGAAATGAGCACAGCCAGAACTTACCATGGGAATAGATCACACATGACGGCACATAACTTATCAATGACAGCTGGCAGTCAGCGGTTACAGATAACATTATGAATTACACTGTAACAAAGGGGTTGGAGGCGATGAGTCACAATAACGTGGCTGAAGTATGTTGACCAGACCACACACTAGAAATTGAAGGGACGACGACGTTTCGGTCCGTCCTGGACCATTCTCAAGTCGATTGTGATGAGGACAGGTAGGGACAGGCAATAAATAGGCAAGAGAGAGCTGAGGAGGAAAGTCAGGTGTAGGGGATAGTAGTAATGAGAACTGCAGCAGGCCTATTGGCCCATACGAGGCAGCTCCTATTATAACCACCGAAGGAGATAGTAATAGGAAAAAGAAGAGGATAGCAAGGGAGCGTAGGAGAAGACAATGAACAGAAAAAGGGAGAAGAGAGAAAGAAAAGGAAAGAGAAAGAAAGAAATGGAAGGGGTAAGCTTATGTTAAGTCACGTTTGTTAGAAAGATTAGAGCATTTGAGTATATACTGTGAAAGGGAAGAGTCCACAGCAACAAAGCCAGGACTCAAGTTCATGTTGGGTACATTGTGTATTAGAGCCGATTCTACAAGACGGCGTCTGTGTAGAGTAGAGGCAGGAAAGATTATTTTGGAGGAAGACCAATCAATGGGATGATTAGAATCCCTCACATGGCAGAAGAGAGCATTGTTAGTGTCTGCAGACTTAACACTTCTCTTGTGTTCTTTAAGTCTGTCATTCAGTGTTCGGCCAGTTTCGCCAAAGTATTGGAGAGGACAAGATGAACAGGAAATAGAGTAGACACCAGCAGCATTAGAAGCAGGAGGAGCAGTGTGAACTAGATTGCTACGAAGTGTGTTAGTTTGTCGAAAGGCGAGTTTAATGTCAAGAGGACGAAAGGTATTGGTAAAAGTTTTGAGTTCAGATATGAAGGGAAGGCATAGTACAGTGCTACTAGTGTTGGAAGCAGGTTTAGGATGAAAGAAATCGACTTGAGAATGGTCCAGGACGGACCGAAACGTCGTCGTCCCTTCAATTTCTAGTGTGTGGTCTGGTCAACAAAGGGGATGGGTTTGTGTGAGACAGAAAACGCTGGGAGGGCCACGTCACTTGACACAACAAACTCCGAGCTGAGCACACTGTGTAGTGCCAGGATTAACATACTTCTCATATGAAGTTCAGACTGAGGTAACACATAACACATGGACTGAAAAGAACAGAGCCAGCCAGAGACGATAAGATTTAAGCACGTAAGATACCTAAAGACAGAGATAAGTTTCTTTCTAAGTAATCAAAGGGAGCAATACAAGGAGATACGAGAGGGAGCATTAAACGAGGCAGAAGAAAGGTGACAACAGAAGAAGGGCAACAATAAAAAGAGAGAGAAGAAAGGGAGCAATAACAGGAGACAAGAGAAAGCCAGATATTCCGATGAGCCATAAGACCGTATAGAAGGACAACGTGATTTTTTGAGTGTAGCATCGAAGTGACTCGAACCAGTGATCAAGGCACTCCCAGCACCGCACCTTACCCCTGTACCACGACATGTTATAGGTTATACAACCCTGGGATACCACTGAATCCTTAGGTTGAACTACAGATGAACACTCACCATACAGCCCACCACCACCACCACACTCATCATACACCTCATCACACTCATCATACACCCACTGCCGTTACAAAAGACTATCGATCTACCGTAGAGGGGACGAAGTCACCCATGAATATATTTATAAGTCCCGTGCTAAGAAAAACATCCACGAAGCACAAATGCATTTTTTAAATGTTAGCGTGTCAGTGGTTTTGTGCACGAACCAGGCAATGGTAGGGAGGGGGTGGGAGTAAGGTATGGGGCGGGGGGAAGGGAAGGGGGGAGAAAGGAGGGGCGGGGACGAAGTTCAGGAAGGGGGGGAGGGGAGGGGAAGTGATGGTTTGGACTGAAGGAATTGAGTAATGGGACGGGAGAGAGGACAAGGATTGGAATTGTGAGAGGAGGAAAAGGCAAGTGTGAGGGGGAGTGATATGGTGAGGAGCCTGGTAAGGGGGGATTGTATGGTGAAGGGTCTGGTAAGGGGGCGTAGAATGGTGAAGGGGGGGGGGACATGGTGAGGGGGCGGGCTAGACAATAGGTAACAGGGGTCAACAATAGGAAACGCTTACCACAGCGATCTCTTTCACATGTATCCTTCGAAGCCAATATGCTCGCAATAACGTGGCGGACAATGATTTGTGAAAACCACAGAGCAAATATAGAAATACAAAGAACCAAGAACAAATATTATTATTATACTACTACTTCTACTACTAATAATAATAATATAAATAAAATAATCATACAAATAAGCATAATGATTTTCAGATAATTAAGTTGAATAGACCACACACTAGAAGGTGAAGGGACGACGAGGTTTTGGTCCGTCCTGGACCATTCTCAAGTCGAGAATGGACCATTCTCAAGTCCTGGACCATTCTCAATCGACTTGAGAATGGTCCAGGACGGACCGAAACGTCGTCGTCCCTTCACCTTCTAGTGTGTGGTCTGGTCAACATTCTTCAGCCACGTTATTGTGACTCATCGCCTGCAGATAATTAAGTTCACACACAATATTAATATTCAATTATTGTATAAACAACTCACAAAAATATTTCTCAACGTAGATTAATTCGCATCCGGAGGTTGATAACACCTCAGCTTGAGGACAACATTCACACAGAGAGGTGTCCACAGTTTCTGGCTCCATATACACTGAGAGCATAGATTGATTGATTGATGAAGATTAAGCCACCCAAAAGGTGGCACGGGCATGAATAGCCCGTAAGTGGTGGCTCTTTTGAGCCATTACCAGTATCAAGAGCTGATACTGGAGATCTGTGGAGGTGCGACTGCACCCTGCGTGACGGGAGATGTCTCCCGTGTGAATGTGTTAAGATAAAGATGAAGCCACCCAAAAGGTGGCAGAGAGCATAGTTTAGACCTGGTCATATATACGGGTTATTCATGCCCGTGCCACCTCTTGGGTGACATAATCTTTATCAATCAATCTGGACTAAAGTATACCTGACTATGGTTGGTCAGTAGGCAAATATCACGCCGTAACAACCATCCATTGGGTTAATAATTTTAATCCAACACCAAAACAAATTTCCTTGTGGATTCAGGACACCTGTGGGTTAATGAGGCAGGTTTGGCATTAATTAACAAAAGGGAAACAAAATGGCGTAGCTTAACGAGTTTGGTGTCGTTAATTAGATGGTGATTGAAACACCAGAATTCCTCGTTACCAAAGGTTTAGTCTAGAGGTGAGGGACTTGTGACAGCACGCTGCACTTGTGATCCTGTGGTCCTGGGTTCGATCCCAGGCGCCGGCGAGAAACAATGGGCAGAGTTTCTTTCACCCTATGCCCCTGTTACCTAGCAGTAAATAGGTACCTGGGTGTTAGTCAGCTGTCACGGGCTGCTTCCTGGGGGTGGAGGCCTGGTCGAGGACCGGGCCGCGGGGACACTAAAGCCCCGAAATCATCTCAAGATAACCTCAAGAGGGATTGAGTAGGCCTACGTATGATTTCCCGCTAGCAGGCTGTGTATCTCATGTGCGTAGGCCTATAATAGTGAAGGAATGGATACATTTGAGTATGATTATATTTAGAGAGTAATCTCCCTGGAACATATAAATGTCGATTCCTAACATTGAATTACTTCGTTATAATCAAAATAATTAATATTCTCAGGGACAGGCAGACAGTGTACATATAAATGTTAGGATTATATCAAGACCCTCCCCAGGATGCAAGCCCAACAACAAGCTAATTCCAGGGTGAACAGAAGCATTAGGTGATAGGAAACTCCCCCAACCATCTCTGTCCCGTCCGGGATTCGAACCTGGAATTCCCGACTGAGTTGAAAACGAAAAAACTGTACTGCCTGGACCCTTTACCCGTAGGGGGGGGGGGTTGGGGTTGTCACCCCCTTTAGTGGCCCTCAACGGGGCCAGAAAGCCGACGGTTTGTCAAAGGTTCCCACAGTATTCTTGAGAATATTTTTTCCAGGTGAATTTTAAAATGAATTATTGTCTTGGGCAGTATGAAGTTGACGTCGCTGAGGTAAATGACGTACAGTCTTCTGCTGAATACACGACGCATTCACACGACGCATTCATACACGATAGCTGAATACACGACGCATTCACACGACGCATTCATACACGATAGCTGAATACACGACGCATTCAGCTATCTGGCGGGTTGCGAACGTTGGCTCCATGTTTTTGGTGAGAATAATGAGCCAGAGCTGTGTGACCAACTGGTGACCTCTCTAGTGTCAGTCATAAATATGGTGGTGATAGTTGGGTTGGTGATGGTGGAGGAGGTGGTACAAGTGGTATTGTGGTCATCATTAGGGTTGGGTCAATACCTGGAGCCAAGCCTGTCCTCACAGCTGGTACTTTCCCAGCCAGGGGAGCCCCTGAGGCGGTACCTGACTCCGTCATCCAGGCTCCATCACCTCAACCCGCCCACAGGATGAGTATGGGGTCCACTACCACCCACAGGATGAGTATGGGGTCCACTACCACCCACAGGATGAGTATGGGGTCCACTACCACCCACAGGATGAGTATGGGGTCCACTACCACCCACAGGATGAGTATGGGGTCCACTACCACCCACAGGATGAGTATGGGGTCCACTACCACCCACAGGAAGAGTATGGGGTCCACTACCACCCACAGGAAGAGTATGGGGTCCACTACCACCCACAGGAAGAGTATGGGGTCCACTACCACCCACAGGATGAGTATGGGGTCCACTACCACCCACAGGATGAGTATGGGGTCCACTACCACCCACAGGATGAGTATGGGGTCCACTACCACCCACAGGATGAGTATGGGGTCCACTACCATCCACAGGATGAGTATAGGGTCCACTACCACCCACAGGATGAGTATGGGGTCCACTACCACCCACAGGAAGAGTATGGGGTCCACTACCACCCACAGGAAGAGTATGGGGTCCACTACCACCCACAGGAAGAGTATGGGGTCCACTACCACCCACAGGATGAGTATGGGGTCCACTACCACCCACAGGATGAGTATGGGGTCCACTACCACCCACAGGATGAGTATGGTGGTCCACTACCACCCACAGGATGAGTATGGGGTCCACTACCACCCACAGGATGAGTATGGGGTCCACTACCACCCACAGAATGAGTATGGGGTCCACTACCACCCACTGGATGAGTATGGGGTCCACTACCACCCACAGGATGAGTATGGGGGTCCACTACCACCCACAGGATGAGTATGGGGTCCACACCCACCCACAGGATGAGTATGGGGTCCACTACCACCCACAGGATGAGTATGGGGGTCCACTACCACCCACAGGATGAGTATGGTGGTCCACTACCACCCACAGGATGAGTATGGGGTCCACTACCACCCACGGGATGAGTATGGGGTCCACTACCACCCACGGGATGGGCATAATAAATGCCCTAAACTAAACTCCCCCCAAAACGCTATACTGCTACCTGACTAAGCTCACAGTAAACATACAGTAAAGCATTTAGTGACGGGGAATATCACGTTCAGATTCAGATTCAGATGTTTATTCAGGTAAGGTATATACATACAAGTGATGTTACATTAATGGATTGATATATAGATAGAGCTAGTACATACAATGCCTAAAGCCACTATTACGCAATGCGTTTCGGGCAAAAACATAGACGTTCGGACGTTAACATAGCCACCCATTACTGTAAATTCTAGAGTCCTGACTCGTACAGATTAAGGTGGCAACAGTGTTGTATACCTAATTTCCTTAATAAACCTGAATTTCAGACAATTTTGTCAGAGAGGCAGAAAGTTCAGACATAATGTCAGCATCAAAACAAAAGGGTAAAGAATGCGCCTGAAGGCACCCAAGAATGCGCCTGAAGTCACCCAAGAATGCGCCTGAAGTCACCCAAGAAGGCGCCTGAAGGCACTCAAGAATGTGCCTGAAGGCACCCAAGAATGTGCCTGAAGGCACCCAAGAATGTGCCTGAAGGCACCCAAGAATGCGCCTGAAGGCACCCAAGAATGTGCCTGAAGGCACCCAAGAATGCGCCTGAAGGCACCCAAGAATGCGCCTGAAGGCACCCAAGAATGCGCCTGAAGGCACCCAAGAAGGCGCAGACATGTTGACCAAAAATTTTCACCCGGGTGTTGCCCAGGTTAGCGAATTATATACTGGTCAGAGTAATCCTCATATGGTCTAACATCAGGGGAGGAGACCAGGGGGGGGGGAAAGGGTAAAAAGGGGGGGGGGGAAGAGAACTAGGGGTAAGGGAAGAGAGAGGAGAGGCAGCCCCCCCTTCTTCCACCTTAGAGAAACCGTCAGGTGTGTGAGTAATTAAAAATCTCTAATCAGATACTTGTGAGAAGGGTCGTGTAAAAGGGGGCACCGAGGATGTACGGGGGTGGGGGGGGGAGGAGGGGGCTGATGTATAGAAGGGATAGATACACGGGATAGATGGGGATAGTCAGACACGAGGGGAGGGTGGGGGGGAGGAGGGGGCTGATGTATAGAAGGGATAGATACACGGGATAGATGGAGATAGTCAGACACGAGGGGAGGAAAGAAAGGCGAGACACGGAGCCATAACTAGCCACGATAACTTCACCCAATGAGGACTGGTTCACCAACCATATTCCATCAAGGAAATGATTGTTTGCCCCAAGAATGTAACAATTATATGCTGTACTTGCTGTATTAACCTGCAGTGTTAAATGGGATTCTTGTACTGTTATTTGTCTATTTGTACTCACTGAATTTGTGCGCCCCTTGAGGGACTTGAAATAGAGGGGGGTAGAAATAGCCTAAGCTACTCTATCCCTTTGAGATGTATTTATTGCTTATCTCAATAAACATACTTGAACTTGAACTTGAATGATTGTTTGGTCACACACAGAGATCACAATAACGTGATTAAGGCAGTGTCTGGGATGCTCCCGGACGCAGGTTCGAATCCTCGTCACGGCCCTTGTGGATTTGTTCAATTGTTTGGTCCATTATCAATATTTGTGGCCATGATAATTACTGTAGCCAAGATGAGCCAAAACCTCGCAGACACACCACAAAGAGGTAGACGCAGGTTGGTATTTACTCATTGATAACTAATAATAATACTAACAATATAAATGATGACGATAATATTAGGTTTTGATATTATTATTTAGGGTATACAAATGATACAGCCAGTCAGCTACAGTAGTGTGATGAGGGAACCTTACAGCCAGGCAGTTACCGTAGGTTGGTGAGATAATCAGTAGTCACTAGTAAATAGTTCACTACACACAATACCGTCTACGCGAACTCTTCACCCGTCCACGGAGTGACGGGTGAAGAGTTCACCCGTGAAGTGTAGAGGTCAATATACTTAGGGAGCCGGTCGGCCGAGCGGACAGCACGCTGGACTTGTGATCCTGTGGTCCTGGATTCGATCCCAGGCGCCGGCGCCGGGCAGAGTTTCTTTCACCCTATGCCCCTGTTACCTAACAGTAAAATAGGTACTTGGGTGTTAGTCAGCTGTCGCGGGCTGCTTCCTGGGGGTGGAGGCCTGGTCGAGGACCGGGTCGCGGGGACACTAAAGCCCCGAAATCATCTCAAGATAACCTCAAGATACACACAATACCGTCAACGAGAACTCTTCATCCGTCCACGGAGTGACGGTGGCCAACATACCTTCTTGAGGTTATCTTGAGATGATTTCGGGGCTTTTTAGTGTCCCTGCGGCCCGGTCCTCGACCAGGCCTCCACCAGAGGCATATACACGCTGGTCACCAGTACATTAATCAACTACCAAGTCTGTGCTCGAAATTAAACTTAAACCAATTTGTTCCTCGGCAATAGACCTTTTATGTTCGCTGGTTTTAAAGGGTTTACCTCCGCTCAAAATCGATGGATCCGGGGTACAGTTCTCTGCCCGGACAGAAACAGTTGGGTACGTTTCCTTTCACCTGATGAACCTGTTCACCTAGAGGTCAAATATGTACCAGGATGTTAGTCAACTGTTGTGAGTTGCATCCTGGGGTTAGGTCATCCGATGGCCTAGGCCTAGGAGATTCTCTTAGGCCTTCTCCTCCTGTTGAGCTTCATGTCCCCAATTAAACTGGAATTAATGCCCAGTTTAAAAATATTAAATTGACTAAGGTTGTGACAAGAATACACAGTACATGGTATTTGAGAACTTAATAATACTTCTTCGAGGTCTGTGAAGATTATATTGATAAAGTTACCGTTCAGTCGGCTCCGTTTTCTGTTGGCTTAACGAGACCCTGACGGGTAGTGTAGACTTTTTAGGCTTAGTTCACTAATTATGCATCTGGGACCCACCGACCCAGGGTGGGCCAGGGTGGGTCCCAGAATGGGCCGTGTGGGTCCCGTGTGGGTCCCAGGGTGGGTCCCGTGTGGGACCCGTAAATAACCATGTGGGCGGTACAGTGTTGACTGCTCTCGAACAATCCTATTCTCTCTTATCTCTCGGAATTTGTGAGGTACGAGCCTTCTATTAGGAAAACATTCCCAACATGATATTAAAGATATTCAAGACATATTTTTTTTTATTTTCCTCTTCTGTGAAATACCCGGGCGTTACATCCTATTTTATAGGATTCCTATCATAGGATTTTATAGGTTAAGCTTATCAAGGTCCCCAGAGGCCAACTACTGACCACCCCCAACAGTTCCCTACCTCCTAGGTATCAACATACTGCTAGCTGAAGAGGCATCAGGTGAAAGAAATAGTACCCAATCGTTTCTATCCTGTACGGTGACTGAAGCCGGATCCCTCGATTGCGAACAGGGGACGTAGACCACTGTGCTACAGAACCTTATTATATATTATAATAAGGTTAACCTTATTATTCTCACAGCTCGATTGTGCTGTGAGGAGCTAGAGGAGTCTAACTCATACACACACTCACTCTTCCATGAGACCTCACTCTTCTCTTATCATATGTGTGAGGATATCAGCTTGTGTTCACCATCGCCCGCATCAATAACAGATATCGTTAATTGCTATCAGTCACATGTATCGTCGTCCGGTATCGTCAACCACAGGTATTGCAACAATAACTGGTATTGCAGTGGCGAACTCTCCCGGATATTGCAATCGTAGTGATGGGTTGTGTGGTACGCTCAGAGAGAGAGAGAGAGAGAGAGAGAGAGAGAGAGAGAGAGAGAGAGAGAGAGAGAGAGAGAGAGAGAGAGAGAGAGAGAGAGAGAGAGAGAGAGAGAGAGAGAGAGAGAGAGAGAGATCCTCATAACCGAGGATCGAGGGTTCAATCAATCCCCACGGCAGGAAGGAAGCATTTGGGCAACATTTCCTTTCATCTAATGCCTCTACTCATCAAGCAAATAAACAACTGTGGTGTGTGTGTGTGTGTGTGTGTGTGTGTGTGTGTGTGTGTGTGTGTGTGTGTGTGTGTGTGTGTGTGTGTGTGTGTGTGTGTGTGTGTGTGAGACAGCGACGCATTAGGGGGAAATCTGGAAGGTTTTGATGCGGTGTCAGTGCGGCTTACGGCAGCGCCAGGGCTTCTAGCCAGAGTGGGAGAGGGGAGCAGGAGAGAAGGGTAGAAGTGGAAAGAAATAAAGCAAGAGTGGCGGAGAGAAAGGGAGAAGAGAAGAACAGAAAAAAGGAAGGACCAGGAAACGCGAACGTAACACAAACAACGAAGAAACAGCGCATCAAAAACTCCAAACATACAAACTTATAAACCAAACATACACTGCGAGAAATAACTGCTGATTACTAGAGTTTAACTGCAACAGTCAATCTCCCCCACCACCACCCCAAACCCCCAGAGATGGTAGACTAGCAATAAACTATCGCTCACAGGTACAAAATATAGACCTAACCACTAAAAAATTAACCCTCCCATTAAAAAATGAAATTGGGGCGGAGTACGGCGGCGTCCGGGCGGGAACTGTGATGTATATCAAAGAGCCCAGCGACGGCAACACTAAACATGGCGGCTGACTTTAGACCAGCGCAAAACTTTTCAGTTACTTTACTGCTCCGTAAACACTCCTCGGGAGAGAAGGAGTGTTTACCCCCCGCCCGCCCCAAGATGAGGAGCCGGGTTGAGATTGATGCCATTAGCAACAGAGACCTTAGCAATGAATGATCTCTGGTCTGATGAGAGGTTCGCGGGCGGGCGGCTTTACGGCGCGTGGGGAGGACTGGAGCAGACGGTAAACTGCGAGCAGTGGACGTAACATATACACACCAGGACACACATGAGGCACCAGGGCACACATGAGGCACCGGGACACACATATGAGGCACCAGGACACACATGGCACCACCGGGACACCCTCATCGCGACACAAATATCACAGTAGCAAGGTTATCGCAAATAACCGAACTCAATTACGGACTCATTATCGCCCGTGCTACATTGACATTCCGTTCTGAGTAGCTACATCTAACACAACATCTCTCATCACACCTTCGATGAGCACTAACCCTTATGACCACTAAATTATGTGTTCGCAGCTGCCCTATACACCGACATCAACCTCTTCTCATAATGCATACTAATGTTGACGATATCGACTACAACGTCGAAGTACCTCTACTTCATCAATAATACAAATCTCCGTAATATTGAGATCGGCCTCCCTAGATTAGGCCAGTTGCCTTGGTTAGTACACTCTCCTTACGCAAAATTACTTATTTAATTAATTAAATAATAATAATAATAATAATAATAATAATAATAATAATATTATTAATAAATAATAATGAATGTGTCTCAGGGATGAAAATTTCTGATGGCAAATTCAATTCAATCCGCGTCTACGGGCAGAAAACTTACATCATTTAGGTATTGAGCAACGGGAAGGCAATTAGTAAGATAGGACCCCTTATAACCCATAAGACAGTTAGGCTACAATCGACCATGAATGTCCTGGAAGTAAAAGAGATGTGATTGCTGTCATTCCTTGATAGATAAGATCTTAAGAACAAGGTAAACTGTAGAAAACCTGAGAAAATAAACCAAATTTGGCGTCCTTACACCGTAGAATATAAACTCTAAGATGGGGATCTTAGATATCCTCATACCGAACCCAGAGTCTGTCAGTGCAGATTACTTATCACATGCCTCTGTATGACTAACCATCCTGTGTGATGGGGATTTTTTAGCATCACGTAGCTTGCTTTTTGACACTGTACTCCCCTTCATATAGTCTAGGGTAGCCGCACAAATGCAGATGTACCTAATGTATTAATAAAACAAAATTATAGTATCACTGCTACCTTATTTATTTATATATTTATATATACAAGAAGGTACATTGGGTTTATGAGAGTACATAGCATTGATTTTTTATATTCTTGTAAAGCCACTAGTACGCATAGCGTTTCGGACAGGTCCTTAACAGATAATATTAAGTTGGTAATTTCTAGCAAAATTGAGAAATATTATCAGATACATTGCAAGAAACTTTGACGAAAACTAGTAGGTATATTATAGTAAAATTTGACGGTTATCAACAGGTAGACTGTAGCATAATTTGAGGATTATTTCTAGGTATAATGTAGTCAAATATGTTTTCAATATAACACCCATGATATAAGATGATAGCGGTGATTACAATGGTGAAGTTGTATGGCTTAGGAACATATATTGGGAGAGTGGGTAGCACAAGACACAGTGCGAGTTTAAGGCACTAGGTAGGAAACTATGAGGATGAAATCAGGTACTTTTTGGTTTTATTTTTTTAATAAGGCGTAGGTTGAACAGCTTTTCAATTCGTTAGGGAGTGAGTTCCATAGACTAGGTTCCCTTTATTTGCATAGAGTGTTTACACAGATTTAGTTTGACAGGGGATATCAGAGATATTTATTTCTGGTGTGGTGATTATGGGTTCTATTACATCTCTCAAGGAAGACTTTCAGATCAGGATTTACACTTACGAACAGGGTTTTGTAAATGTAACATTTACGTTTAGAATGTGTGGAGTGCAGTGCAGTTTGCAGTGGCTGAGCCCCATGCACATATACCGTAGGTAAGATAGGGATAGATTAGCGCGTTGTATAGTGAGAGGAGAGCAGTTAGGAACATAATTTCTAATTTTAGAAAGTATACCGACCGTTTTTCAGACTTTCTTGGTTATGTGTTGTATGTTGGTGCTGAAGTTGACTTTCTTGTCTATGTATAGGCCAAGGAACTTTCCATCATTTTTATTACTGATGTTAACATTGTCTATCTGAATCTGAAGCTGAACTGCATTTATTGATTAGCTTCCGAGTAAGATGTAGTAGGTCTTTTCTATGTTTAGTGTGAATTTGTTGGTTGACGTCCATAAGGTAGGATAAAGATTAACATCAAGGAGGAACTAATGGATGAACGAACCAAGAATGAACATTCACTACAAGAACACCCTGACCTGAGCCATGGAAGCCCCACCATGCCCGGGACGGCACCCACACACACACACACACACACACACACACACACACACACGCACACACACACACACACACACACACACACACACACACACACACACACACACACACACACACACCACCACGCTAATAAGAACAACACAACGAGAAACAAGAGAAGGCTTCCATGCGTCGTAAATTGTGAATATGGTGTAGGGGCGGCGGTGGTGGTGGTGGTGTCGGGGTTATCTGATGGTGTCTGGGTCGTTGTGACCCCAGCGCCGCCTCCAGGGCCCACACAACCCTCACTTGGCCCAGGCCCCTTCTTCACTCACAATTACCTCCTAACACAACCAGAATTGGTTCTAACTCTCAGATTCTGTTGACAGATTTCAGACTACGGTGCCCAGAAGCCCTCTCCCCACATAGAAGCCCCAGTACCCAGCCTCATAGACGCCACTAACCCCAGTACCCTGTCTCCAGATATTGGGGGAGTCATATACCAACAGCTGAATATTCCTTGCCACCTACATCTTAATTAACGCTGTTGGGGGGGGGGGGTGACAGGAAGCCTGTAGCTAGGCTTAGTGAGGTGCCACTAGGCCAGCTTCTGACTTCCCCAGGATGTACACCACAACAATTCCCTAACTCCCGAGTAACTATTTGCTGCTAGGTGAACAGAGGCATCAGGTATAAGGCAACATGCCCAACCATCTCTGTCCTGCCCGAGGACTGAACCCGGGTGCCTCGGTTGCGAGATGAAGTCGCAGACTACTGTGCTAAAGGACCCCACGTATATCAACTAGGTGCAAGAAAAGAAATATATGTCATAGTCGCACTCTCTTCGCCAGTTATAACAACGGCCAAACAATGAAACAGTAAAACAAAAGAGAATCTCGTGACTTGGATTCGATTACCTCCAACCATCGCCATCTTGGCACTACGACCGGGGAGATGTCTTCCCCCCTGATCAACCAATCTGTTTCACGACTGCTGCGGCGGCTTGCCACATTTTTAGCCTCCAGTCAGTTAACTTGGGCCAGAACGGTTCATTATTTAAAGCTGGTGGAGAGAGAGAGAGAGAGAGAGAGAGAGAGAGAGAGAGAGAGAGAGAGAGAGAGAGAGAGAGAGAGAGAGAGAGAGAGAGAGAGAGAGAGAGAGAGAGAGAAGAGAGAGAGAGAGAGAGAGAGAGAGAGAGTGTGTGTATGTGTGTGTGTTAGACAGTAAGCTAGACACACCAAATATATACACACACACACACACACACACACACACACACACACACACACACACACACACACACACACACACACACACACACACACACACACACACATGACCTGGATAGACTGAGTGAATGGTCCAACAAATGGCTGTTGAAGTTCAACCCGAGTAAATGCAAAGTAATGAAACTAGGCAGTGGAAACAGGAGGCCAGGCACAGGATACAGAATAGGAGATGAAGTACTTAATGAAACAGACAGAGAGAAAGATCTAGGAGTTGATATCACACCAAACCTGTCTCCTGAAGCCCACATAAAGAGAATAACGTCTGCGGCATATGCGAGGCTGGCTAACATCAGAACGGCGTTCAGGAACCTGTGTAAGGAATCATTCAGAATCTTGTACACCACATATGTAAGACCAATCCTGGAGTATGCGGCCCCAGCATGGAGCCCGTACCTTGTCAAGCACAAGACGAAGCTGGAAAAAGTCCAAAGGTATGCTACTAGACTAGTCCCAGAACTAAGAGGCATGAGTTATGTGGAAAGGCTACGGGAAATGCACCTCACGACACTGGAAGACAGAAGAGTAAGGGGGGACATGATCACAACCTACAAAATCCTCAGGGGAATCGACCGGGTAAACAAGGATGAACTTTTCAACACTGGTGGGACGCGAACAAGGGGACACAGGTGGAAGCTGAGTACCCAAATGAGCCACAGA